>NC_068439.1:33772458-33897458 GCF_023373465.1 Oncorhynchus keta
GTACTTAAGCAGGTCTCTCCAGAGATGTTCGATTAGGTTTAAATCCTGGCTCTGTCTGGGACACTCAAGGACATTCAGAAACTTGTCCCGATGCCACTCCTGCATTGTTTTGGCTGTGTGCTTAGGGTCATCCCTGACCAAGGTCCTTCTCCCCTGATTGTTCAGTTTGTCCAGGCGGACAGCTCTAGGAAGAGTCTTCGTGGTTCCAAACTTCTTCCATTTAAGAATGATGGCGGCCACTGTGTTCTTGGGGACCTTCATTGCTGCAGAAATGTGTTGGTACCCTTCCCGAGATCTGTGCCTCGACATAATCCTGTCTCGGACCTCTAAGGACAATTCCTTCGACCTCATGGCTTGATTTTTGCTCTGACATGTACTGTGAACTGTGGGACCTTATAGACAGGTGTGTGCCTTTCCAAATCATGTCCAATCAATTTACTCTACCACAGGTGGACTCTCAAGGATGATCAATGGATACCGGATGCACCTGAGCTAAATTTCGAGTCTCATCTCAAAGGGTCTGAATACTTTTGTAAAAAAAAAGGTATATCAGACAATTGTGATGTATGGTTTGCTTAATATAAGGAATTTGAAATTATTTCTACTTTTACTTTTGATACTTAAGTATATTTAAAACCAAGTACTTTTGGACTTTTACTCAAGTATTGTTTAACTGGGTGACTTTCACTTTAGTCATTTTCTATGAAGGTATCTTTACTTTTACTCAAGTATGACAATTGGGTACTTTTTCCACCACTGCCATGAACCCAATGACCACTCTGCCAGAACTACAGAGGTTAGAAATGTACAGTGTATATATATATAATAATAATAATATATATATATATATATATATACATTTGCAAACATTGTGTGTAGATTGATGATGGGGGAAAAAACTATTTAATCAATTTTAGATTGAGGCTGTAACATAACAAAGTGGGAAAAGGAAATGTGCATTACTTTCCTAATGCACTATACATACATATATATGCCCTGTTGTCCTTCTGGCAGGTTCTCTCATCTCAGCCAAGGAACTCTGTAGTTCTGTCAGAGTGTTCATTGGGTCATTGGGTTCTTGGCAGTGGTGGAAAAAGTACCCGATTACCCCAAAAAACATCTTAAGTAGTACTTTAAATTATTTTTACTTAAGTACTTTACACCACTGGTTCTTGGTCAACTCCCTGACCAAGGCCATTCTTGCCCGGTTCCTCAGTTAGGTCGGACGGCCAACTCTAGACAGTCTGAGTAGTTGCATATTTTTTTCAATTTCCCAAAGATGGAGAGCGCTGTTCTCTTGCAAACTTCCAACACTCTAGAAATTGTTTTATACCCTTCCCCTATATGCCTCATCGCAATTCTATCTCGGACAGTTCCTTGGACTTCATGGTTTAGGTTCTGCTCTGACATGCACTGTCAACCGTGGCACTTTATATAGACAGGTGTGTTTCTTTCTAAATCACTACCAAATAATTGCATTTGCCACAGGTGGATTATTATTATAATTATTTTTAACCTTTATTTAACTTGGCAAGTCAAGACATCTCAAGCATGATGAAAGAAAATTGGATGCACCTGAGCTCAATTTGGAGTGTCATAGCAAAGGGGTGTAAATACTTATGTAAATTAGATATTTCTGTATTTTAAATTCAATACATTTGCAAATAATTCTAAAAGCATGTTTTCATTTTGTCATTATGGGGTATTTTTCGTAGATGGGTGAGAATTTTTTTTATTTTGAAATCAGTCAGGGGTATGAATGCTTTCTGAAGGCACATTCTGAAGGCACTGTATATACAATATATGCTTTTGGCCCATGCAAAGTTTGTGCTAGTGAAGTTTTGTCAGTGATGGGAAATGCTTGTATCCAATGGAGGGTTGAATCTGGACACATACTTTTAGCTTGGGCAGAGCACCACCATGGGGTCTGGCAATCACCCCAGGAGATGGAAGATGATGGCTGCCATTTTGTGGAACCAATCAGAGGCAGTTTCCTCTCTATCCGTATCACTTCCTTTGTGTTTTCCTTAACCTAGGAATTTCACACATGTGAGTGGGAGTGGGATTTGTGGATTGTGAGTCAATCACTTTTATTTCTCATCTTGCATGTGACGTGTTATTGTGTATGTATACACTCTGTTATATACTTCATGTAATTATTTTTTATTGTTATGATCATCTTTCACTAGATTCATGACGGGACTTGATATGGTCATGAATAATGTGATTGTATTACAATGTGATATTGCACCAATTATTTAAATCAGTATTCATCTTGCATCTTGTTTCCACTGATCATCCTTGATGTTTCTACAACTTCATTGGAGACCACCTGTGGTAAATTCAATTGATCGGACATGATTTGTAAGACACACACCTGTGTAATTGACAATTAACCTGTAAATCTTTCTCGTGTTTTTTTTTGTTTGAATTGTTTACGTGTTCGCTATGCAGGGGAAATGATAAGACAAGCGGAACTACGTGGCTAATAACTGTTGTAACGGGGATTATTATCGTAGCAACACACCTTTGGAGTGAACGCAATCCCGCGAGGTTTTCATGCCTTAGGGTGTAGTTTGTAAAGGTTGATGGTAACGTTATGTTGGGATGGTAACGTTATAATAATTAAGGACGAAGCGTGAATTCATGCCATAAATAACAAGTGTGAAGTTTTTGATTTCATCCCTTCTGTAATAAGCAGCCAATGAGGTATTTTTCCATTATTCATGTGTTTAATCTGATACTGTTATAGCTCCGGCTAAACTGTTTATGTATGTAAGCACTTCAGAGTTATATCAAGCTAATAAATCACTCGTAAGACAAGAAGGTTGTAAGAGTATGTTTACCTGTATTTTCATTTACTTTATAGATGATCATTCTGACTAAAACTACAGAGTAAAGCTGCCAGTTAAAATCAAGGAACAGTTGTGCTCGTGGTTACTGGAGGGAGCTACAACCTGTCTATATAAGTTCCCACAGTTGACAGTACATGTCAGAGTAAAAAACAAGCCATGAAGTCAAAGGAAATGTCCGTAAAAGATCTGAGACAGGTTTGTGTCGAGGCACAGATCTGGGGAAGGGAACCAAAATATTTATGCAGCATTGAAGGTCCCCAAAAACACAGTGGCCTTCATAATTCTTAAATGGAAGAAGATTGGAACCACCAAGACAGTCCTTGAGCTGGCCGCCAGGCCAAACTGGGCTATCGGGGAAGAAGGGCCTTGGTCAGGGAGATGACCAAGAACCCAATAGTCACTCTGACAGAGCTCTAGAGTTCCTTTGTGGAGATGGGAGAAACTTCCAAAAGGACAACCATCTCTGCAGCACTCCACCAATCAGGCCTTTATGGTAGAGTGGCCAGACGGAAGCCACTCCTCAGTAAAATGAACACGGCAGCCCGCTTGAAGTTTGCCAAAGGGCACCTAAACACTAAGAGCTTGAGGAACAAAATGCTCTGGTCTGATTAAACCAAGATTCAACTCTTTGGCCTAAATGCCAAGAGTCGCGTCTGGAGGAAACCTGGCACCATCCCTACAGTATGGTGGTGACAGCATCATCCTGTGGGGATACTTTTCAGCGGCAGGGACTGGGAGACTAGTCAGAATCGAGGCAAATATGAAAGGAGCAAAGTACAGAGAGATCCTTGATGAAAACCTGCTCCAGAGTGCTCAGGACCTCCGACTGGGGCGAAGGTTCACCATCCAACAGGACAGCGACCCTAAGTACACAGCCAAGTCAACGCAGGAGTGGCTTCAGGACAAGTCTCTTAATGTCCTTGAGTGGCCCAGCCAGAGCCCGGATTTTAACCCGATCTAACATCTTTGGAGACACCTAAAAATAGCTGTAAAGCATCTCTCTCCATCCAACCTGACAGAGCTTGAGAGGATCTGCAGAGAAGAATGGGAGAAACACCCAAATACAGGTGCGCCAGGCTTGTAGCATTGTACCTAAGAAGACTCGAGGCTGTAATTGCTGCCAAAGGTGCTTTAACTAAGTACTGAGTAAAGAGTCTAAATGCTTATGTAAATGTTCCTGTTTTTATTTTTAATAAATTAGCAAAAATGACTAAAAACCTGTTTTTGCTTTGTCATTATAGGGTACAGTGTGTAGATTGCTGAGGGAAAAAAACAATTTAATCAATTTTAGAATAAGGTTGTAACCGAATAAAATGTTAAAGTCAAGGGGTCTGAATACAAAAATATAAACACAACATGTGAAGTGTTGGTCCCAAGCTAAAATGTTCCATATGCACAAAAAGCTTATTTCTCCCAAATGCTGTGCACAAATTTGTTTACATCCCTGTTAGTGAGCATTTCTCCTTTGGCATAATAATCCTTCCATCTGACATGTGTGGCAAATGAAGAAACTGATTTAACAGTATGAACATTACACAGGTGCACCTTGTGCTGGGGACAATAAAAGGCCACTCTAAAATGTGCAGTTTTGTCACACAACACAATGCCACAGATGTCTCAAGTTTTGAGGGATTATGCAATTGGCATGCTGACTGCAGGAATGTCCACCAGAGCTGTGGCGAGAATGTAATGTTCATTTCTCTAACATAAGCCACCTCAACATCATTATACAGATTTTGGCAGTTTTTCCATCCGGTCTCACAACCACAGACCACGTGTAACCACACCAGTACAGGATCTCCACATCCGGTTTCTTCACCTGCAGGGTCATCTGAGACCAGCTACCTGGACAGTTGATGAAATTGTGGGTTTTCAGAACCAAATATTTTCTGCACAAACTGTCTCAAGGAACCTCATCTGCGTGCTTGTCGTCCTCACCAGGGTCTTGACCTGAATTCAGTTCTGCGTCGTAACCGACTTCAGTGGGCAAATGCTCACCTTCAATGACCACTGACACATTGGAGAAGTGTGCTCTTCACTGATGAATCCCGGTTTCAACTGTACCGGGCAGATTGCAGACTGTGTGTATGGCGTTGTGTGGGCAAGTGGTTTGCTGATGTCAACGTTGTAAATGGAGTGCCCCATGGTGACAGTAGGGTTATGGTATGTGCAAGCATAAGCTATGGACAACAAACGCAATTGCATTTTATCGATGGCCATTTCAATGCACAGCGATATCGTGATGAGATCCTGAGGCCCATTGTCGTGTCATTCATCCACCGCCATCCCCTCAAGTTTCAGCATGATAATGCACATCCCCATCTCGGGAAAAGATCTGTACACAATTCCTGGAAGCTGAAAATGTCCCAGTTCTTCCATGGCCTGTATACTCACCAGACATATCACCCATTAAGCATGTTTGGGATGCTCTGAATCAACATGTATGACAGCGTGTTCCAGTTCCCGCCAATATCCAGCAACTTCACAGAGCCATTGAATAGGTGTGGGACAACATTCCACAGGCCACAATCAACAGCATGATCAACTCTATGAGAAGCAGATGTGTCGCGCTGCATGAGGCAAACGGTAGTCACACCAGATCCTGACTGGTTTTCTGATCCACGCTCCTACTGTTTTTTAAAGGTATTTTTGACCAACAGATCCATATCTTTTTTCCCAGTCATGTGAAATCCATATATTAGGGCCTAATGAATTTAATTCAATGAACTGATTTCCTTATATGAACTGTAACTCAGTAACATCTTTGAAATTCTTGCATATTGTGTTTATATTTTTGTTCAGTGTTAGTATATGAGCTGATATATTTTGTATGTCTTCCAAATACTGAAAAGTAGATAAAAATGTTTTGTTCACTATAGTTATGAATTGGGTTAGATACAAAAGCCAGTGGAATTAATGGACATTAAGTTGCTGTCAATTTAAAAAAATATTGGAAGTGTCCGAATACCCATTCTAGTGTAGTACATACTTAAACTGCATACAATGTGCTCATTGTCGCATACTATTTAGCATGTACCGTTTAGTAAAAAGTATGCAGCATGCCTCTGACTCGACGCTGTAGCTGGGGCTGGGCCGAGTGTGCGTGGATTCTCCAAATTCAACAGACATGCATCGCATTAACCAGCTTGATAATAGCTCATTTCCAAATAAGTAAATGGTGTATAAACTCTGAATAGAATAGGAATGGAGATATAGGCCTACTCAGGCTGGTTATAGGCAGACTATCACATTCAACCTATAAAATAGCCAATATAGCCCATCTATCCTTTTTTAAAATGACAGCTACAGATAATGTGGTTCCCTTTCAACATATTTATTAGTTAAACCAAACTGCTGTAACATATATAAATTCAAAGAAATAGCCTAAAACACACAGCAAATATTTTCAAAGAAGAATAAACGTGGACACACAGGTGCATTGCAAATTCAGAACCACTGGACAGCAACATAATAAACGAAAGCACCGTTCATTGGGAACGAGATCAGAATGACTGCTAAGGCTTGATTAAAAAAATACAATAAAGAAATAGCCTACAAAACTAAAACAATCCATATGTTGAAATCAAAAGGCCTGATTATCATGACATTAATAACACAGTCACACCCTGAGTCCCAGGTGCCAACACATTCAGAAGTAAAAGAAATATGGTTTAGTATTCTGTTTAAATGCTCTGATGAAGGTCAAGAGAACAAAAAACACTTTTCAAGGAGAAAACAGAAATCCGCTTTGGGTAAAAAAAAAAATCAAATGAAAAAACTTCTGTTTTCAAAGATGTAGACAACAATGCAGTACATGTGATCATTTTAAGGAGAACAAAAACCTACTTATCTCTACATGTAAACACCACAGCAGAAGATTTGTTATTAAGTAGCCTGGTTTTGTTTTTTGTCTACTTGAAGAGAACTATGGCCTATCACTCACAGCCCACCTCTTCCAATGCATTGTGGATAAGTGTGCATCGAATTCTGCTAGATGAAGAGATTAAATTACAGTAGTATAAACCATACTCAATTTTCAAAAGAATTCTAAAATGTGCATAGATTTTTGCCTACTGAGAATGCTTCATTGGTATTCTATTGCGTTGTTTCCCATTATTCATTGATTTTGGTAGCGCATCCCATATCTAATTGGTCAGCTGTTGCCGAAGCCGAAAAGAGTATGACAAATTTGCTAACTATTAAACTGATTTTTTTTGCATACTCAAACTGACTACTAGTTAGGATGCAAATATGGGTATTTGGTCACAGACAGTTTGTGCTCAGAGATATTGGACCCTCCTTCCTCTGTAACCTTACATATGACATGTAGTCAAACCAGTGAATCTATTCTGTGACCTTTTTTGAGTCTTTTGGAATTGCTAATTACCTTATACTGTGCCGTTGACGATAACGCGCAGAGATATATTTCATTTGGGCAAAATAGTTTTTCTAAACATTTCCTTGACTGAGTTTGAGGAAGATCCTAAAGGATGTCAATGTTCTATTATTTTCCTTCATCTACATTTTGGCTGCCGATTGTGAGCATTTCGTTAGTCAATGGCATATTTAAAAGATACAATGTGAATATGATCTTTGTGACTCAAACAAGAGGGTGCGTCACTTGAATTATATAAAATCATATAAAGCTGTTAATTTCCAAATAAAAAAAAAGCCCCCTAGACTACTGCATTCTGCTAACCAAGTGTTCTGTTTAATATATTCTGTCACAGGGCATCATTAACATGCTAGCAGTTGGCAAAATTAAAAACAAGACAAAGTTCTCCCAAAAATTATTTGGCAATAATAAAATGCCCAACTCCAACACATGCCCAATGTCTACCAGATTTAATAGCAGTTATTTGGGGTATTTTTTTGGGGGGGGGGATGCTTAGACTATTATGAATATTTTACAACTTTGTTTATTAGTGAAATCTCTAAAACACTATATATGGGGATTCTTCATTCGGTTGTTTTGGCGAGCTTGCAAAATGAGCAGTTTATAGTGTGTGTGTGTGTGAGGGAGGGAGGGAGGGAGGGAGAGCATAATCAGCAGATAAATGGGCATACATTCACCATAATATTGAATCATTTTCCGTTAAGAGAGCAACTATTTAAAAGCATAGCTAAAGCCTGGAAATGGTGGGTTCGTGTCTTTCAAGGACCGTTTGCTATACTGATGACACAAACTTCAGTGGGTGGTAGATGAAACAATGAAATTCACACACACACACACATACACACACACACACACACACACACACACACACACACACACACACACACACACACACACACACACACACACACACACACACACACACACACACACAGAGAGAGTGTCATAACACTGTCTAAGGAATATGAATGAAAGAAAAAGTCAGTCAAACTAAGGGAAACTGCGAACTGCAGCAAGGACTGAGACTGTGATATAGTGTCAGGATCAATGACTTTGCCAGCCTACTATCACGGATATTGTTATTAATAAATCCTATTTATGATTCTTAAAAACGTGTTTTCAAACCTTGGCTTCCCTTTTCTATATTGTCGACAAAATCAATAGTATTCAGTCAGCGAAGTTGGCTCATTATTGATCCTGGGTGGTGAAATGTATTGTGACTGGATAACTCTAACTGATAGTGTGCAATGGGGATCCACTGGGGGTGTGGTGGCCGGTGGGAGTGCTTCAGAGAGAACAACCCGAGCGCTCGTCTGCTGGATTTGTTTGACTCAGGTAATTGAAAGTGTTTTAAACTATTATTGCAACTGGAGAGCTTGTTTAAGTGTCGAGCTGCCAGTCAAGCACCCGGGCGAAAAGCCTCGGCCCGTCATGCCTGTCAGTCAATGGAAACGAGAAGTGTCGGCCTAATGGGTTTTTTCTTACACTCTGAGACTGGTAGAGGGGTATAAAATCAATGCGTTGTCATGTGTGAGTGCGGGCCATCAAACAAGAGCAGGTGGATTGGAACTGTATTTGTTTAGTGTTGACAATCAGAAGCGATGTTGAGTGGGAGGAGGTTTGTGTGTGTGTGTGTGTGTGTGTGTGTGTGTGTGTGTGTGTGTGTGTGTGTGTGTGTGTGTGTGTGTGTGTGTGTGTGTGTGTGTGTGTGTGTGTGTGTGTGTGTGTGCGCGCACGTACACGTGTGTGTGTGATAGATAGATGCTCTCCAAACACCTTGGCATCCCATGGCTTTTGTCGGTGTGAGTGTGACAGGGGTCATGTGACCTTCAAAATAATGTTGCTTTTATCCCATGGCTCTTTTGCAGGTGACAGAATGTCTTTAAGTTCTTGTGTTCGTTTTTTTCCTCTCCACCTCCTTTTCTTTAGCGCAGATAGCAGCATGTTCGCTGTTGTTGAAAAGGCCAAGCAAAGGAAATAGGCATTTGTTGGCAAATGATTGAGACGCGAACGCTCAAATCTTAAATGCCTGCATGTCGTGTTGTGTATGTACTGTACTGTACCTACATGTTGATAGGAGTTGCTACATTAGCATTATGCTATTTATATGATCAGGGACTCCTAATGTTACCCAGTGCAACTTAAACACTTCTCTGCGTTGTGAGTTTTTATGTAGTGCCTTTCACTTTGACAATTAATTTGTCCTCCTCTTTGGTGGTGAGGTCTTGCTTCTTCTTTGGTGGTGACGTCTTGCTTCTTCTTTGGAGGTGAGGTCTTGCTTCTTCTTTGGAGGTGAGGTCTTGCTTCTTCTTTGGTGGTGAGGTCTTGCTTCTTCTTTGGTGGTGAGGTCTTGCTTCTTCTTTGGTGGTGAGGTCTTGCTTCTTCTTTGGTGGTGAGGTCTTGCTTCTTCTTTGGTGGTGAGGTCTTGCTTCTTCTTTGGTGGTGAGGTCTTGCTTCTTCTTTGGTGGTGAGGTCTTGCTTCTTCTTTGGTGGTGAGGTCTTGCTTCTTCTTTGGTGGTGAGGTCTTGCTTCTTCTTTGGTGGTGAGGTCTTGCTTCTTCTTTGGTGGTGAGGTCTTGCTTCTTCTTTGGTGGTGACGTCTTGCTTCTTCTTTGGTGGTGAGGTCTTGCTTCTTCTTTGGTGGTGAGGTCTTGCTTCTTCTTTGGTGGTGAGGTCTTGCTTCTTCTTTGGTGGTGAGGTCTTGCTTCTTCTTTGGTGGTGAGGTCTTGCTTCTTCTTTGGTGGTGAGGTCTTGCTTCTTCTTTGGTGGTGAGGTCTTGCTTCTTCTTTGGTGGTGAGGTCTTGCTTCTTCTTTGGTGTTAAGGTCTTACTTCTTCGTGTGAAGTAGTAGGATATCCCCTGCTCTAAACCACAAGGGATCTTTTGAAGAAGTTGCCCTTGCTAGACTATCTACTCATTGGTAGTTTTGGAGAAAGGGGTGTAGAGGCTCGGACTTTAAGGTCAATGTGAATTTCTTTTTTACCAACATTTGGTTTGGGTTATGCAAACCTCTTAAGGGCAGTATTTTTTTTCTAAACTGGATCAAGTTTAGAGTGAACTGATTTCAAAAATTGACAAGACCGGAGAAGTTGATAAATAGGAGGAGAAAATGGAATATAAGGATCCAATAAAATATGTATAATTCCCCCATCTTGAAGCAGATAAGAGCAAATTTTCAAACAAAAAGTATTTTCGCTTAACTGTGGGGCCCACACGTTTGATCAATTTGGGACAGATTTTCATTTCCGTGCTGGGATTTCAAACCCTGGAGTCCAGGCTGAACTGGCATGAAGTGAAAGTGCTTGATTGGTTGATGGTTTCCCTTGTTGAAATGCCAGCTACACATACACACACCTCTCAAAGCCTTATTTATTTTATCACCCTAATGTGGGTCACGGTGAACGGCCATTGAGGCACGCACCGTCGTCTCGTCTCAATACCACCTTTATGATTTATGGCCAACACATCCGCTTCTCCCTCCACCTTTCTTTCATTCTTTCTTTCTTTTATTTTCTTCCCTCTCCCATCTCCATCTCCCTCTTTTTTTCCTCCCAGAGATCCTCACAACCCCTTCAATGGACAAACTCAGAGCAGAAGCAGTTGTCCCCGTTGAGTCAAACCAGACCTCTTCCTAGGAATGAATCAAATTATTTCACCATGTTGAGAGCTAGAAAGGCGTAATTACTTGTAATTGGGGCTTCATATATGTGTTCTAAATTGGATGAGTTTTTTTTAGGGGGGAGGGGTTATTCTAGATAGCTCCAAATTATTGTTGGATGGGGCAAAATTGGAAACAATTTTCTGTTCCATTTGAAACAGATTGTTCTAGACTCATGACAGTTTTTTTCCTCTTCTTCTCTCTCTCTTCGTGCTTTGATATATCTGAAAGAGGAGTATTAGAAGTACTATGATTATGCTGTAATGTTTTCCTTCAAGTTTGACTCCTCTCCCTTTGTTCTCAGTACTTGTATGCTATTATATCCCTCACTAGAGAGAAGAGGCAAGAGACAATGCGCTATTTCCAGTCGGACTGTGGATTGCAGACGGCATGTTGCGTTTAGATGACAATTGCAAATCCAATAGAGAACTGAATTGCCTCGATGTAACAAGCTTTATGTGTGTGTGTGTGTGGGGGGGGTTAAAAAGATCATAGAAGATGATTTAGTGCAGATGCAGACTACTCTTGTCATCTCACACAGAGCAGCAATTTGCTAAACAAATCTATTCCTCCTACACCAGGATGACTCTGTAGACGTGTGTCTGTGTGCATGTGTGTGTGTGCATCTGTGTATGTGAGAATGTGCTCAAAATCAATGTTTACCTTGACTGTTGTTCCACCAGTCCATCCAAACATGAACTGATGCCTATTAGAAGTGATCTGGACAAATATTTGCAGTGTGTTGGTGGCCCTGAACAGCATGCTAGTGGTATATGTACACTGGTCGAATGGGGGTTAAATGTATTAGTGTGGCTAGTAGTACATATGTCAAAGGATCAAGTTCAAAGGGTGACACGCACTCACACTCACACAGTGGGAGATCTTTTAGAGGGCTGGGACCAGTAGGCATAGGAAGGGAGCAAATTATTGAAACACAGGAAGTAATCACCCATGTGTCAATATAATTAACATGGTAAAAAAATCACTATCAAAATCTGTCGGTTTAAGCTAGAAATATGTTTTTTTGCCTGAGCTGCATGTATTTCAATCCACGACATCCGCCTATGTTGGCCTTCCATATCTATGGTGGAATGTGGCAGAGCTAAAGCTCTGTTTCTGCCCAAACGGTTTGTCCTACTAACTATTATGAAAAGATGAGACTCTCACAAACACAATGGTGTTCTCCGTTTTGCTCTATGACCCCCCACAAGCCCCATTGGACTCGTCTGAAGTCGGTACCTGTCAAGCCCTGACCATAGAGAGCTGTTTATTCTCTATGTTGGTCGGGGCGAGACAGTGACTAGGGTGGGTTATCTAGGTGATTAATGATTTATGTTGGCCTGGTATGGTTCCCAATCAGAGGCAGCTGTTAATCGTTGTCTCTGATTGGGGATCATATTTAGGCAGCCATTTCCCCATTGTGCTTTGTGGGATCTTGACTATGTATAGTTAGTTGCCTGTGAGCACTATTGCAGCTTCACATTTTGTTTTGCTTTGAGGCTCACATAGCAATAAAGATGTGGAAGCCAGATCACGCTGCGCTTTGGTCCAGTTATTATGACGATTGTGACAGTACCGCCGATGTGCCAACTTCTGTCTGTCCCGTCCAAACCGTTTGGGCTACAAACTGATATGACCCCTCTATGGAAAGGGGATACTCTCATGAACAGGATGTTCTCCGTTTTGCTCTACAACCCCTACACGTGTCACAGGACTCGTCTGAAGGTAAACCCATTCAAATGAAAGAAGTGTGGAAGTAGTTTTGTGCAAACAAAAAAAACTGTCCAAAAAACTAAAATATTTCCTGAGCTTTCGTATAGATATAGAACATACACTTCAAAACCATATTCCTTATTATTACATTTTTAACTGTCTTATTTGCCATCCATTGTCACATTCGTCATATACATAATGAGCGGACCAAGGCGCAGCGTGAGTAGAGTTCCACATAATTATTAAAGTGAACCTTCAAAAAATAACAAAGAATAAACTAACGTGAAGTTCGTAGCGCACATAGCATTAAACCAAAACTAAACAATATCCCACAAACACAGGTGGGGAAATGACCACATTAAGTATGATCCCCAATTAGAGGCAACGATCATCAGCTGCCTCCAATTGGGAACCATACTCACACCAACATAGAAATACAAGACTAGAACACCCACTAGCTACCCTCTGCACCATAGACAACCCCATAGAGAACCCCAAGGGCTCTCTATGGTCAGGGCGTGACATTCATGAATGTGTTATTCAATGTGTTTCTATGGGCTGTAGTAATAAAGGACAAATTCAATATTTAATTAATTTGTTTATATATATATATATATATATATATATATATATATATATATGCTTTTATACATACAGGGGTCCTAAAATTCTAAATCAAATAGCTTAATGATCCATGGTATGACCATCTTAAAACAATTCCATATGTTGGCTTAGAAGAACCCCCTTAGTGTGATTGGCCTAATTCGAGTGCCAACTAAACAAGCCTGTTCTTTATCTATGACTCACAATGTGAAAGTAGCAAATCATGAGTTCAATTATTCCCCCGTTATTGTACTTTGAAATACAGTTGGAGAGATGCATACACACAGGCCTGGCGCTAGCCTTTTGGGTGCCCTAAAGTGAGATTTGTTTGGGCCTGCCTAGACAGTATAACAATGTACTGTAAAGGTACACAGCAAATGTGCAAGTGTTAAAATCTCAGTGTTAAGGTAAAAAGTGTTGTGAGTGTTATATCTGAGTGTTGATTCTTTAGGGGTTAACACCAGTGGGATTGAAATTGACACCACATGGGTGAATAAATGAAGTATTATTTGAATCACAGTGGAATCAACACTGCTTGGTGGTGTTACTTGACTGTGTTGAGTTGTAGGTTGAGTTTTGAAATAGTTTGTTTTAATATTTACGTTTCTGCATGCATATTCATTGATTAATTGATATTATACTATACAGCTTTTTTTCTAAACTAATCCAATCTGTAAGGGGTTGGATTTATTGCACCCGTTACTGAGATGGGAGTTCCAGTTTAGATGGTTTAATTAGTCTTGTTTGTCAAGTCCTTTCCAACAGTAATTGTGAATCCAGGTTGTGGGTGATAACATATTCCAATTGTTGGTTATCCTCCATCTGCCTTGATTCCGATAAGAATTACTAATCACTTCACAAACCAGCTTATTGTGACTTGCAGGTCTGATGTGGCCCATGAGCTAATATTTTCAAGCCACAATGTTGATGATATCTTGGCCATAAAGGCCTTATGAAATGTATAATACACTGCTCAAAAAAATAAAGGGAACACTAAAATAACACATCCTAGATCTGAATGAATAAAATATTCTTATTAAATACTTTTTTCTTTACATAGTTGAATGTGTTGATAACAAAATCACAGAAAAATCATCAATGGAAATCAAATGTATCAACCCATGGAGGTCTGGATTTGGAGTCACACTCAAAATTAAAGTGGAAAACCACACGACAGGCTGATCCAACACTTTGATGTAATGTCCTTAAAACAAGTCAAAATGAGGCTCAGTAGTGTGTGTGGCCTCCACGTGCCTGTATGACCTCCCTACAACACCTGGGCATGCTCCTGATGAGGTGGCGGATGGTCTCCTGAGGGATCTCCTCCCAGACCTGGAATAAAGCATCCGCCAACTCCTGGACAGTCTGTGGTGCAACGTGGCGTTGGTGGATGGAGCGAGACATGATGTCCCAGATGTGCTCAATTGGATTCAGGTCTGGGGAACGGGCGGGCCAGTCCATAGCATCAATGCCTTCCTCTTGCAGGAACTGCTGACACTCCAGCCACATGAGGTCTAGCATTGTCTTGCATTAGGAGGAACACAGGGTCAACTGCACCAGCCTATGCTCTCACAAGGGGTCTGAGGATCTCATCTCGGTACCTAATGGCAGTCAGGCTACCTCTGGCGAGCACATGGAGGGCTGTGCGGCCCCCCAAAGAAATGCCACCCCACACCATGACTGACCCACCACCAAACCGGTCATGCTGGAGGATGTTGCAGGCAGCAGAACTCCAACGGCGTCTCCAGACTCTGTCACGTCTGTCACATGTGCTCAGTGTGAACCTGCTTTAATCCATGAAGACAACAGGGCGCCAGCGGCGAATTTGCCAATCTTGGTGTTCTCTGGCAGATGCCAAACGTCCTGCACAGTGTTGGGCTGTAAGCACAACCCCCACCTGTGGACGTCGGGCCCTCATACCACCCTCATGGAGTCTGTTTCTGACCATTTGAGCAGACACATGCACATTTGTGGCATGCTGGAGGTCATTTTGCAGGGCTCTGGCAGTGCTCCTCCTGCCCCTCCTTGCACAAAGGCAGAGGTAGCGGTCCTGCTGCTGGGTTGTTGCCCTCTTACGGCCTCCTCCACGTCTCCTGATGTACTGGCCTGTCTCCTGGTAGCGCCTCCATGCTCTGGACAATACACTGACAGACACAGCAAACCGTCTTTCCACAGCTCGCATTGATGTGCCATCCTGGATGAGCTGCACGACCTGAGCCACTTGTGTGGGTTGTAGACTCCGTCTCATGCCACCACTAGAGTGAAAGCACCGCCAGCATTCAAAAGTGACCAAAACATCAGCCAGGAAGCATAGGAACTGAGAAGTGGTCTGTGGTCACCACCTGCAGAACCACTCCTTTATTGGGGGTGTCTTGCTAATTGCCTATAATTTCCACCTGTGTCTATTCCATTTGCACAACAGCATGTGAAATGTATTGTCAATCAGTGTTGCTTCCTAAGTGGACAGTTTGATTTCACAGAAGTGTGATTGACTTGGAGTTACATTGTGTTGTTTAAGTGTTCCCTTTATTTTTTTGAGCAGTGTATATTTTCATAAAGGGTTTACTTTTACTTCAAACACATTCACTTAGGCAATCACTTGGTGAAGGCTTCAGGACTGGAATTTATTGAATGTCTCTGTCACAAACAAACAGACTCTTGGGCATGCTGGGAAATATGCAAATGAGGTTTTACAACCTACAATGTTAAACCCCCCACACTTTGAAAAGTGTTTGTTTAACACTATTTCAGTGGGTCACACATAATTTCTAAGAAAGTGTTACATTTTTTTATCATCTTAAATTTGCTGTGTAGAGAGAAACATAAGTTAATCTTCCTAAGACTCACGAAACACAAATGTCTATACTTCGATGTTCACCTCTCTGTGTCCTTGTAAGTGCACTTATGAAAGCAAGTGAACAAGTGAGCAGACATAAAGATAGAAATAGAGGGAGAGAGAGAAATGTTCTTGTTTGTCCATTTGAGACAGAGAAAGCGAGAGAGATCTGACATTGTGCTGGGGGTTGTTTCCTCTGCCATTTCCTCCTACTTGTCCGTCCACATCAAGTCCCAATGTGCTGCTGGTTTTTATTGAGCTCCAGCAGGGGGGCTGCTGGTGTTGCTGTGACACACACAGATGCACACACGCACACACAAATACGTACACATGCACACACACACTCCTTTGTCCTCCTTCTTTCTCATCCTTTTGTAAACCCCCCATCTCTTTCCACAATATAAATTATCGACAGTATCAATTGTTTCATATTTTGTTTTAACCCGTTTCATTTCAAATTCCCAGTACAACTTATAATCTTTGCCTGCGTTCATTGAAATTTACTCTGTACATTCTTCAATATCTTTTGTGTAAAGTCGAGCTTTAGTTCGTGACAGATTCTTTGAGTCAGTTGCTTCTCCTTCCTGCCCCCCCTCCTCGCCACTCGCTCCAAACATGACTAAAGCTTCCTGAATGTTGACATCTGCCACATGAGCTCGGCTTGCTCCGCCAAGGTGCGAGATATATCCGGGGGGACAGCATTACTTCAAGTTACCATGAACCTCCCAGCTGTGAGCAGGCGGCGAGCAACGAGGCTCGGCCAAATCAGAATGATGGTTGGGTTCTGTTTGCCTTTTCCTGTTATTTATTAATCTGTTTATTCCTTCTATCTGTCCACCACCCCACCCCCATCCCTCCCTTCATCCTCCTTTCCCAGAAATGCCAAAAGGAGAGACAACGGACTGTCACATCAGGTGTATCACAACCCCTCCCCTTCCCCCATCCTCTCCAATCTGAATAGGAAATGAATCCCAGTTCTCTGCCTCTCAGCCAATGGGCTCCTGGAATACTGACCTTTTTCTGGTGTGAGGGCCATGATGGAAGGTGAAGTGTTGGGCTGGTGGCAGGGAGTGGGCGGGGGTTAAGGCAACTAGCGGTGAAATGGGGGTGGGCTGGGGTTACTGGGGGTGTGTTGGGAGGGTCCCTGTCCGATGCAGAATCCGATTCATCGCAAAGCCAACAATGTGTGGACACCTCCTCGACACAATCCCCCCCCCCATACACACACACTATCCCCTTCCCTGTGGTGAACAGTTACCACAGCACGGTCGGGCCCCTGGATGGACGCCCTCTGGATTTATGTGTGCTAATTAGAGTGGAAGAAATGATTGGCTGCTTGCGACATCGCAATAAAGGGGTTCCCAGATACATACACATGAACACACACATTGGCCTTGCGGATAGTAATGCACACCGGCATGCTAGATCCCACTGCGTCAGGCCGCACACCTCGGTCGGGTCCGGGCTCTGTCACACTCGATTTAAACCTCCTCATGACAACCTCACACCCTTCCTACTGGTGTATCTACCCTTTAATACCCCCTTCCTTCTCCTTCTACTGTGTGTGTCTGCGTACATATGTTTGACTAGCATAACTGTGTGTGTGTGTGCATGTCTGTGTGTACGAGAAAGGCTGTCTATTAGACTCCCACACAGAGTTTCTCCTATAACAGCCCAGTCTTAAATCAACACTCGCCTTGTAATAACATTTCACCCTGTGTTATTCCTATTGCAATTATGTGTCCTCAAGGCTTCGTCTTGCCGAAGTCTTCCTTTGATATCTCGTCCAGGCTGGGCAGTGGATGGAACTCTCTTTAGCTTCTCTTAAATGCTATTATAATTCATTCAAAAGTGAAAAAATATATGTAGCAAACCTAGATCGCACCTCAAAAGTTATGCTGCAACTAAAACGTTGACTTTTTCTGGCACAGTGGTTTGAGTGAGGACATTGTGAAAATGAATGTGACTATAAAAAAAATATAGAAGTCATTATCCCCTAAATTAGCATGTTTTAATTGTTATGTGTATGAGCAAGTGTCTGTGAGTAACAGTGTTCAACACACTTCTAACCCACTCCAAACTCACAGAAAACAAGCTATAGTTTCAGGGACCATCAAGATGTAATCTTGTGTGTGAGCGTGTGCGTGTGCACATGGAGGACTCCCTCAAACTGGCCCTTTGAAGTGAAGCGGTAATGGAGGAAGTTAATTATCTCCCATTATGCAGGCTGGGAGCGACCAATGCCAGTTGGAGGCCATGTTTTTCCCTTTAATTAAGCACAGAGTCAAGCGTCGCCTGTCAGCAAAACACTAAAAGAGCATTTCTGAGGGAGAGAGAATCCGCTGGCGCAGATGAGAGGCCACTGACGCCGGCCCCAAAGTTAATGGGAGAAGCGTTAGCATCTTAAGAGAAATGTTAGCTGTATTAGCGTCTGCTGCTTTCGAACTGGGCTCTGGAAAATGCGCTTAATGCAGGGGAGCCTCCATGGAGAAAAAGTATTTGACTCCTAAGAACTGATTGTAGGATAGCAAAGGAATGGTGGAAAGGGAAAGTCCAGGAAACTTGAATTGTATATACCTTAAGGGGGAAGTAGTGTCTAAACTAATTCTAGAACAGCTCAGGGGTAATGTATTAGGGGAAATGTATTCATTGTAAGCTGTGTTAGTTTCCACGTGCTTCAATAGACTTTGGGTACTTATAACCAGATCTTAGATCAGATCACCCTAACCCCATCAGCTTGACCATTTCTTGAATTAGAGTCGATTGGCGCACCCGTGGGTCACCAGGTGATGTCATTTTGAATATTAAATAGCTCCCTGTGGGTTTATGCTAGAGACGTACCGTTTCTTGAAATGGCTGCAGCTCATACCCCTCCGCCGATATAACCTTTGTGCCTAATTCCACAACATGGGGCTTGTGAAAGCAGCCGTTTTCTACAAATGAGAGGATCCAGAGAGAACCTTGTGAGGTACAAACAAGCATGTCTCACCAACACCACAGTGTTTGTTGTTTGGCTCTACGACATTCACAAGCTTTACTGCAGTCCTCTGAACTCTCTGTCGCAGACGTCCTCATTTCGAAGAGGTCTTCTCACAAAACCGACTGTCCAGACCGAACCGTTGGAGCTACAAACTAATATGTCCTGATCGAAAGGGGAGACTCTCACGAACACAGAGGTGTCAGTTCTGCTCTAAGACGCACACACACTTAAGGGGAGTTGTCTGAAGGTAACCCAGTACCAAGCTGTAAAAATGTCAGAAAGTGAATAGGGGGTCTGATGTGCCAAAAAATAACGTGACCAAACATGGCTAAAAAAAAGTATGTTTCCTAAGTTTTCTTATACCTCTCAGATATAGGACAGACACTTCAAAACTTTGTTCCTTATGATTTATTTTTTGATTTTCTGTTCTGCCATTTATGAATGTGTTATGCAATGCATTTCAATGGGCTATAGCAGTAAAGGCCAAATTCAAAGTTTCATCAAATATATATATTTATATCAACAGGGGTCCTATAATTCTAAATCAAATGGCTAAATGGTACATTTTATGACCATCTTTAAAAAGGCCATATGTTAGCTTAGTAGATATTGCGATCTAAGGGCTTAGACCTACACAGGTAAAAAAAATATCTGACCTTTATCAGTGTGCTGGTTACCTGCTCAACTGCGTTAGAATACAAGTTGTGAATGGGCAAGACAAAAGATGCCTTTAAACAGAGTATGTTAGTAGGTGCCAGGTGGACCAGTTTATGTCAAGAACTGCAAAGCAGCTGGGTTTTTTCACTCAACAGTTTCCCTTAGGTATCAAGAATAGTCCACCACCCAAAGGACATCCAGCCAACTTGACACAACTGTTGGAAGCATTGGAGTCAACATGGGCCAGCATCCCTATGGAATGCTTTCGATGACCGGATGAATTGAGACTGTTCTGAGGGCAAAAGGGGGTGTCACTTAATATTAGGAATGTTTTCCTAAATTGTTTGTATACTCAGTGTTCTAGAGAACATACATAAGTTATTACTCTAAGTTGTGACCAGGTGATATTGATTTTTGCCTTTTTGTCGCGAGCAACAAGCAAATTAATGCTTTGTGGTGTGTTGGTCCAACCCCATGCGTTGCTTACTGTACATTTCCCATTAGTATAATTGACCATACATCACAATGCATACAATGACAAATAGTCAAATGGAGCCTTGTTATTCCGTTTGCCTACAAAACAGCATAATTGCGGGAAAAATGTACTTGTCAAGAGCTCCTGGTGCCGCTACCTAAAACGAGAGAACCCATCCTTCGAATTGGTGTGTGTGTGTCTCTACCCTCGCACTGAGCTCAGTAGGGGTACCGACATTTGCTGGGAAGCCAACCATCCGGGTGAGCAATTAAATAGAAATAGACAGCATGAAATATGGTTATTACTGTTATACAAAAGGCACATTTAGAGAATTGAGCAGATAACTGTCATTTTTTCTCCCCCACAGCTGTTATTTGTCCCCCTTTATTTTGTTAACTTAATGTCTCGCGGTGATAATCGACTGAGGAGACGTTTTCTATTTACATTTTTAATTACCATGACTTTTGACACTTTGTGTGATTTTCCAGTTTCCAGTTTCACTTAAATGAAATGATAAAAAAAAAATGTTTATTAGGTTAATGTGTCTTCTAGCACATTATGCTCAACATACACATTTTGGTGTTTCTTAGTTTATTTTTGCTAAGTTTGTGAATTCAATTTGGTTGGTAGTCAAATAATCACAATAGAATCTAGGTATTGATAAATTGAAATATGTTAAGATATTTATAATTTAAGAGACATTGATTGATTTTGTTTTGTAACGGTAAATGAGTGATGAGGTGTGGAGTCAGGCGCAGAGAGCAAAAGATGTGGGAAAAAACACACTTTAATGTCCCGGAAACATAACATGAACAAAAGTGGAAACACAAATGAACAGAAATATAAATGGACAGCGTGAAACCCAAATGCAAACAAAATACACTCAACCAACAAAACAGACGAACAAGCCCACACGAAACAGAAGCGGGCTGAACAAACTATATATAACCCTACCCTAACAACCAAACAAGAAACAGGTGCTACCAATTAGACAGAACTAAAGGAACACAGAACAACGGATCGGCGATAGCTAGTAGACCGGCGACGAAGACCGCCGAGCGCCACCAGAACAAGAAGGGGAGTCACCTTCGGTAATATTCGTGACAGTTTTTAATAGGCCGTGTCATTTCGTGACAAGGTGTGTGGAAAAAACACATGAATAAATCACATGAAAAAAATCACATGAAAAGAACACATGGATTTCGGACATGTGACATTTCACATGTATTTTTCACATGTGAACAAATCATGTGAACAATGTCACGAGGGAAAAACAGACGTGTGAAGTTTCAGATAGATTTTTCACATTTTTCTCCTGAATAAGAAATAAATATTTTTAACACACTTGAATCATTATACTCAGGTAAGCTAAGTAACTTTTTTACAGAATGGAACAGAAGAATTTGAAATTCCATATGTGACCTGATTCTTTATCCCCTTACACTGTGTATAAGACAGTAGTTTTGGAATTGTTAGTTAGATTACTTGTTGGTTATTACTGCATTGTCGGAACTAGAAACACAAGCATTTCGCTACACTCGCATTAACATCTGCTAACCATGTGTATATGACAAATAAAATTGGATTTGATTTGGAAACTAGGCGTATTTCGCAAGTCACGACTTCACATGAGAGCTGTTTGAACTAAAAACATTATTTAAATCAAAATGAGTTTTTTGGCAGAAATGCCTTCTCGATCATGTAAACGTTCACGTGCCTTAATAACTAGCTTGTATGCCATTTGTAAATACGAATAAAATTGTTACTTTACGAGCCTTGTTGGTTAAGCCACAGAAAAAGCCTGCAACCTTCGCACTAGCCATGATTGGCTGAGATAATGAGTGGGCTGGACATGCCGAGGGCTGAGTTCGGATTGGTCTGCCATATAGAGGCTTCTGTCTATTTGAGCTCGTCAGTCTGTGTTGGTAATCCTGTCGAACACTGCTTTTTAAAAAATGTAGTGTGTAGTGGAGTTGAATAAGTGTTGCTTTCTGGATGATCAAGTTTTGAAATAAGTGGAATTAGAGTATGATAGGTAGAGAGATGATTAAACACCTGTGGACAGAAAGTGGTTTTATTTTAAGTGAAAGTGTACTGTTAGCTAGCTAATGAGATCCGAATGTTAGCTAGCCACCATTGAACCTGGTTGGTTAGCTCCCAGCATTGGCAGCAGAATTACTTTCCCATTGTTCCTCAAATGCAGTGTATTATATACTATTTTGTAGCTCTGTGTCTTTACTTTAATCCAATGTAAAAAAGACAATTTCAAATGTTACTATGTAAGACCGAAATCAGGTGTTGAGTGACATAGGTGGAGACTTTTCACGAGAGAATAACACTATTTCACCACCATGTGAAAGTTACATTTTCACATGAATGTTTCTTACATGTGAAATTGCAAATGTGAGTTTTACATGTATTTCTATTTATTATGGATCCCCCATTAGCTGCTGCCAAAGCACCAGCTACTCTTTCTGGCAGTTTATATAATTTAAAAAACATTACAACACATTCACAAATTTCACAACACACTGTATGCCCTCAGGCCCCTACCCCACCATTACCACATATCTACAGTGCTAAATCCATGTGTATATGTGTTACACCCCTGAAAAGGGGGAGAAATAATCACGAGCGTGATACGGTGTTGTTTTCTCAATTCAACTTTTAGTGCAATCATTTTACAAAAGTAACACATTACAAAACAACAGAAAAAACATTATACAAATAACACAGCAAAATATCTTATGAACAACACACATGTTCATTCACAATCGACATAAAATGGCAGCTACTCTCAGTACGATGCTATTCTTCGCTACAACCGAGCAGGGCTCATATTACTCTCTGCAAACTTAACTCTAACTTCCTCAAGATGTTACTAAGATACACCTTAAACACCCTTGACATGTTAGCGAGTTATTACATTTTAATTACTTTTTTGTATCATCAATAACTTACCCGGAAATATGGGTGGAGACCAGAGCAATCGATCTCAGGCTCATAGATTAAGAGCATTTAGTAGATCACAGATTAACACTTTTAGGCACCACAAAATAAAGTAATCAATATAACGTTTACACATTACTTTCACAATTCGTACCCTTTGTACACTTGACGGATTTGAACTTTAACACAATTATATGAATGTTATCAATCTCTATCAACTAATACTGAATGCATGATATTTTAAACCTTAGATATTTTAAGATCCTCACATACGATGAACTTACTAATACTTTTTAATGTATATATGTATACATTATATATATATATATGTATACGTATGTTATCGTGTGTGTGTGTGTGTATGCATGTGTCTGTGCCAATGTTTGTGTTGCTTCATAGTCCCCGCTGTTCCATAATGTGTTTTTTATCTGTTTCTAAATCAAATTTTACTGCTTGCGTCAGTTACATGATGTGGAAGAGAGTTCCATGTAGTCATGGCTCTATGTGGTATTATGTGCCTCCCATAGTCTGTTCTGCACTTATGGGACTGTGAAGAGACCTCTTGTGGGGTATGCATGGGTCCGAGCTGTGTGCGAGTAGTTTAGACAGACAGCTCGGTGCATTCAACATGTCAATACCTCTCATATATAAAAGTAGTGATGAAGTCAATCTCTCCTCCACTTTCAGCCAGGAGAGATTGACATGCATATTATTAATATTAGCTCTCTGTGTACATCCAAGGGCCAGCCGTGCGGCCCTATTCTGAACCAATTGCAATTTTCCTAAGTCCTTTTCTGTGGCACGTGACCACACGACTGAACAGTAGACAAGGTTCGACGAAAGTAGGGCCTGTAGGACTGCCTTGTTGATTGTGTTGTTAACCTCTTGCTCCTACCCGACACGCAGGCGTCCCATCTAGACATCTGGAAATACAAATGCGCTACGCTAAATGCTATTAGCACTCGTTAAAACTCAAACGTTCATTAAAATACACATGCAGTGTCAGGACCCGGTTACGAACCCGGGTCTCCGGAGTGAGAAACAGTCACTAAACCAACTGAGCCACGAATAGTCAGCAGAACCCAGAAGATGAGGCAGACACAGCAGTACTTGAGACAGTGTATTTAATGAAGTAAAAAGTGAAGTTCTTCAGGAAAACATGTAACTCCACAACCTCAAAAGGAATTCCACAAGAACAAAGGCAATCCTCCAAGACAAAAAGGCAAATCCACAAGGTGGAAGGCACAGCACAAAAAGCCTCAAAAGATACTCAAGAACAAACAAACAAGAACAAAAAACAGAACTCCATAAGAGAGTCCACCGGGATCAACAAGAGCTCACAGAGTACTAGGGCTGGGTGCTAACATACAAACACAGAGCAAAGAACTGAGTAAAACAAAGGGTTTAAATACAATCAGGGGAAACGAGGCACAGGTGCAAATAATCATGGGGATCAAGGGAAAACAAAAGGTCAAAAGGCACAATGGGGGCATCTAGTGACCAAAAACCGGAACAACCCTGGCCAAATCCTGACATGCAGGGTACTGAATTAAAGCTACACTCGTTGTGAATCCAGGCAACAAGTCAGATTTTTAAAATGCTTTTCGGCGAAAGCATGAGAAGCTATTATCTGATAGCATGTAACACCCCAAAAGACCGGCAGGGGACGTAAACAAAATAATTAGCATAGTCGGCGCTACACAAAACGCACAAATAAAATATAAAACATTCATTACCTTTGACCATCTTCTTTGTTGGCACTCCTAGATGTCCCATAAACATCACTATTGGGTCTTTTTTCGATTAAATCGGTCCATATATAGCCTAGATATCGATCTATGAAGACTGTGTGATCAAGGAAAAAAATAGCGTTTTTATAACGTAACGTCATTTTTAAAATTAAAAAAGTCGATGATAAACTTTCACAAAACACTTCGAAATACTTTTGTAATGCAACTTTAGGTATTAGTAAACGCTAATAATCGATCAAATTGATCACGAGGCGATGTATATTCTATAGCTGTACGTCTGGAAATAATGTCTGGGTAAACCTCAACCAAAATATCCGGTCGGAGACCGGAAGAAATGCGCTGCCTCGTGTCCGTTTGACCAAGAAACAAATCGTAGGCAAATGACAAGACTGTTGACATCGTGTGGAAGCTGTAGGTATTGCAACCTCGGCCCCATTTAATGTGGATCACATTCAACAATGGGTTCTAGTCGCGCATGGATATATTTTCCCATTTTCAGTGATCAGATTTTCCTGCACTTTTCGATGTTGTTGTTGTTATAGTCACAGCCGTGATTTAACCAGTTTTATAAACGTCTGAGTGTTTTCTATCCACACATACTAATCATATGCATATACTATATTCCTGGCATGAGTAGCAGGGCGCTGAAATGTTGCGCAATTTTCAACAGAATGTTCGAAAAAGTAGGGGGTAGGAGTAACAGGTTAAGAAGGCAGAGCATCACTTTATTAACAGACAGACTTCTCCCCCTCTTAGATACTACTGCATCAATATGTTTTGACCATGACAGTTTACAATCTAAGATTACTCCAAGCAGTTTAGTCATCTCAACTTGCTCAATTTCCACATTATTTATTACAAGATTTAGTTTAGGTTTAGGGTTTAGTGAGTGTTATGTTCCAAATACAATGCTTTTAGTTTTAGAAATATTTAGGGCTAACTTATTCCTTGCCACCCACTCTGAAACTAACTGCAGCTCTTTGTTGAGTGTTGCAGTCATTTCAGTCGCTGTTGTAGCTGAAGTGTATAGTGTTGAGTCATCCGCATACATAGACACTCTGGCTTAACTCAAAGTCAGTGGCTTGTCGTTAGTAAAAAATTTAAAAAGCAAGGGGACTAAACGGCTACCTTGGGGAATTCCTTATTCTAACTGGATTATATTTGAGAGGCTTCCATTAAAGAACACCCTCTGTGTTCTGTTAGACAAGTAACTCTTGTTTTTCCAGCAGCAGACTGTGATCGATAATGTCAAAAGCTGCACTGAAATCTAACAAGACAGCCCCCGCAATCATTTTCTCATCAATTTCTTTTAACCAATCATCAGTCATTTGTGTACGTGCTGTGCTTGTTGAGTGTCCTTCACTATAAGCATGCTGAAATTCTGTTGTCAATTTGTTTACTTTGAAATAGCATTGTTTCTGGTCAAACACAATAGTTTCCAGAAGTTTTTTAAGGGTTGGTAGCAGGCTGATTGATCGGCTATTTGAGCCAGTAAAGGGGGATTTACTATTCTTGGGTAGCAAAATAACTTTAGCTTCCCTCCAGGCCTGAGGGCACACGCTCTCTAGTAGGCTTAAATTGAAGATGTGGCAAATACGAGTGGCAATATCGTCTGCTATTATACTCGTCTGGACTGACGGGCGCCTTTGGACTGACGGGCGGCTCTGGCGCCTCTGGACTGACGGGCGGCTCTGTCGCCTCTGGACTGACGGGCGGCTCTGGGGCCTCTGGACTGATGGGCGGCTCTGGCGCCTCTGGACTGACGGACGGCTCTGGTGCCTCTGGACTGACAGCGGCTCTGGCAGGTCCGGACAGGAGGGCGGCTCTGGCAGCTCCGGACAGGAGGGTGGCTCTGGCAGCTCCGGACTGGAGGGAGAACCTGGAGGGAGGAGACGGAAAGACACCCTGGTGCTTGGGGCTGCCACAGGGCCCACCAGGCTGGGGAGACCTACTGGAGGCCTGGTGCATGGAGGATGGACCGGGCTGTGGGGGAGCACTGGAGATCTGGTGCATACCACTCGCACCTCTCCCTTAAGCTCAATGCCCACATTCGCCCGGCACGGGCGGAGCACAGACATAGGGTGAACTGCACCCTCCCAACGCCCCGGAGACACAGTACGCAGAACCGGCACAGGAGACCCTGGACCGAAACGGCGCACAGGAGAACAAACGCGCTGAGCTGGCACAATCCGTCCTGACTGGATGCCCACTCTCGCATGGCACTTGCGGGGAGCTGGCATATAGCCCTCCGGGCTATGAGCGCGCGCTGGCGACACTGTGCACTTCATCGCATAACACGGTGTCTGACCAGTACCACGCTGGTTCCGGTAAGCACGGGGAGTTGGCTTAGGTCTCTCGCCTGACTCCGCTAATCTCCCCTTGTGCGTCCCCCCAAAAATTGGGTCTGCCTCTCGTGCCTGTTGCGCTGCCTTACCTCATATCGCCGCCGCTCAGCTTTAGCTGCCTCCAGTTCTTCTTTGGGGCGGCGATATTCCCCAGCCTGTCTCCAGGGTCCCTTGCCGTCCAATATCTCCTCCCATGTCCATGAGTCCTTCAACCTCTGCTCCCTGTTACCCCGCTGCTTGGTCCGTTTGTGGTGGGTGGTTCTGTCACGGCATTCCTAGGAAGAAGAAGAAGAGGAATCGTCAGACCAAAATGCAGCAGGGTACGTGTTCATCTTTAATATACTGAACTGAACACTAAATACAAAATAACAAAAGAATAGCCAAAACAGTTCTGCAAGGTGCAACCAACACTAAACAGAAAATAACCACCCACAACTAACAGTGGGAAAACAGGCTACCTAAGTATGGTTCTCAATCAGAGACAACGAAAGACAGCTGTCCCTGAACCATACCCGACCCAAACCTAGAAATACAAAACCTAGACATACAAACATAGAATGCCCACCCACATCACACCATGACCAAACAAAAAATAGAAACATACAAAGCAATTTACGGTCAGGGCGTGACAATAGAGACTTTTTTTCTATTGTATTATTGACTGTATGTTTTTTTTCCATGTGTAACACTGTGTTGTTGTTTGTGTTGCACTGCTTTGCTTTATCTTGGCCAGGACGCAGTTGTAAATTAGAACTTGTTCTCAACTAGCCTACCTGGTTAAATAAAGGTGAAATAAAAAAAATAAAAAAATTACACACCACAGACCATCAAATATTCTTTACATCATCAACATCAAATTTGCTGAATCACAACAAAACATATTGTCTGACCTCTTATACACTATATTAAGCCCAGCCTTTGGAACTTTGGTTTTCCTAGATATGGCTATTATATTGTAATCACTACATCCTATGGATTTGGATACTGCTTTAAAGCAAATATCTGCAGCGTTAGTAAAGATTCATGTTGATGATTTAATTCCTGTGCTGTTTGTAACTACCCAGGTAGGTTGACTGACAACCTGATCCAGGTTGCAGGCACTGTTTACAGTTTGAAGTGTTTTCCTGAGTGGGCAGCTTTACTTGCCAGCAGCATACCACCCTGCATACCACTGCTGGCTTGCTTCTGAAGCTAAGCAGGGTTGGTCCTGGTCAGTTCCTGGATGGGAGACCAGATGCTGCTGGAAGTGGTGTTGGAGGGCCAGTAGGAGGCACTCTATCCTCTGGTCTAAAAAAAACGTCCCAATGCCCCATGGCAGTGATTGGGGACACTGCCCTGTGTAGGGTGCCGTCTTTCAGATGGGACGTTAAATGGGTGTCCTGACTCTGAGGTCATTAAAGATCCCATGGCACTTATCATAAGAGAAGGGGTGTTAACCCCGGTGTCCTGACTAAATCTTGTTTAAAACGGGAACGTTTTTTATCCAAAAATTAAAAGAGCGCCCCCTATCTCGAAGAAGTTAACATTACATCGTCTTTAAGCTTTACAGGAATGTGGTTCTGAATATAGACCGCAACACCGCCTCTGTTGGAATTTCTGTCTTTTCGGTAGATGTTATAACCATACAGCTACCACTGTATTGTCAAAGGTACTTTCTAAGTGTGTTTCGGAGATAGCCAGAATATGAATGCCTCTGTTACAAGCAAATTATTGACTTCTTGGACCTTGTTTCTTAGGGTACATATGTTAATATGGACCATTTTTTGCACTTTTCTGGGTTGCTTGATTGTTTTTAATGCTTTATTGGGAAGCTTATCAGAGGTAGACTTACTCATGTTATTTACATTGGAGCTGATCTTCCTACTATTGCACACCGCCTCAGTGCTAACAGTGGAACTCTGATTTATAGGCTCATGATTACTGCTTACAATAGCTGCAGGAAAAACAGATGTATTCGGTGCAATTAGGAGTACATAAATTAAATTACTTATATTAATTTTTGCCAATGCCCCTAACTAAGATCATGTACATTTGATGCCACATTATGACGACTCATTGTCAGAATGGTAGGGATTAACTGAGCTGGTCTTGGATCATTTACCAGTCATTGTTTCAACGCAGCCCTGAAATGTGTGGACAGAGTGACGTGATTGTTTTTACATGTGAAAATGTAATTACATGAAAATCCAATACGTGTAAGTGAGACTTTCCCATGTGGAGTTTGATTTTCACATGTTAACTTGCAATTCCACATGTGAATGTGAGATTTTCACATGACAGTTTTCCCGTGAAACTGCATATCACAGATTTGATTCAGCTGAAAGCAAATATTATGGGATTGAGAGAGAGATGTTTGAACCCTTACAGAAAAATTCGTACAATTTAAACTCAACATGTGAAAACAGCTATTAGGAAAATGCTATTTTCACATGTTTTTGTTGTTGTAAGGAGAGCTCGGACATCTCACTATCCTCTCTCTCTCTCAATATTATAATATTAGCATTCAGCCAAATCAAACCTGTGATATTAATTTCTCACATTTAAACGTTCTTGTCGCCTCACCTCTATAACTCACAGGACAATGAATTTCTCTCTCCTCAAAATTATGAACGATATCTAATGTATTTATAATATGTATTTATAATATACATTATTTCAGTCTCAACAGCATGCAAATATGAATATGAATCATCTTTTATATTGTTTATATAAATCACCCATACTACCCACAACCAAAGGGGGGTGCCAGCCAAATCTCTTGCTGGTCTACATCCTAACACATTTGACCAACAACCATCCTCCTATTGACCTGTCTGGCCTATGACTGTGCAGATGACAAGCCGAGTTGTTATTAATGTACGCCGCGGGTCCCATATCTCCGTATCTGTAGCAAAGAACGGTCGCCGCCTCTGTCCCCCGCCCCTCTGGCTCCGACAGTCTGGCTCCTGTGTGTAAAAAGATCCAGCCTAATCTCTTTACTCCCATAGCTAAAATCAATAGGGACATATTTCTGGAAGAAGTTTCCAGCCCTTGTAGTGTGCTGTTATTGGAGGGTGCGATTGATGGCGGTTCAGGTTTAGCTTCAGGCATCTCGGAGGGATCTTGAGGGTGTTGGTGAGTGGTGGAGAGGCCTCCTGGGTTTACCGAGCTCACTAGGTAGAAGGGACATATCAGGGAAAGTAGTGGAAGCAGAGGAAAGCTAGTTGTCTTGTCACTAGGCATGACAGACAGCCTGACGTTCATGCATACACACTCAGCAGAATAGTCATTGTGCGAGAGAGTTTATATTTTCAAAGTTCATTCACCATGTGGACAGGATTTCTACAGATGTAAAACAGTACAGTGAAATGCTTACCTTTTGAGAGCACTTTGACAACAATGCAGTCATCAACCTAATAATAATAGAAATAATAATAAAATAAAAACAAACAAGAACTACGGTGTGAGTTAAAGCAACAGTGGCAGTACCTTATTGAATGTGCAGGGGTGCTGGAGTGAGCCTCTTGCTACACCTGGAGACACACACACACCTTTATGAAGTTTTCCACTAGGCTACAAATGACCCTGAAGGGGTGAGGGCTGTAATGTATGGCACCTAGAATAGTTTTACAACAGGTTTGTGTAGCATGGCTTTTTAATGTGAGATTGGTGAATCGCAATACAAGTACAAACACTGAGAAAGTGGTGCCATGGAGACACAAATCGTGTGTGTGTGTGTGTGTGTGTTTGTGCGTATGTGTGGGAGTCTCCTTACGCGTGAGCAGAAATGATCCGTTGATTGCAAGGAAGAGCTACAGTACTGCCGTCAGCTTATCGGAGACCTGTCATCTCCTGTAGAACTCTAGCCAGCCATTTTATTTTCCTTGTAACGTAGTACAAGCCCCCTCTCTTCCCCTCCCTGCCCTCCTTCTCCCTACTCCTTCTCCTTCTCCTTCACCGCCATTGATTTTCTATAACCAGTGGTGAAAGTAAGGCGGTACAGTCTGGCGTCCCAGCAAAATAAAACTATGGGGGTTCGCCGTACCGGTAAAAAGTGAGCCTATCACAATTAATATGACCTGCCCAAAACACGATAGGTGATTACACCACTATTTAACATTACTGCATGTCAGCTGCATGACAAAGTAACACATTGACTGGAAACCGGGTGGTATAAGCTCCAAATTGCCTTGTGGTTTGAGGAGAACAATAACATTTTGTCAAGCCGGAGATGTATGGCCTGGAGAAGGAGGAGATGAGTGGCCGAGAACGAGGCTTGCGTTGACAACAGTGGATGCATCAATTCAGGCTACAAGGCCTAATGATAATCACAGAATGTCACTACAATATACCTAGGTGTTTTGTAACACATTTCTTTTTCCCATTGATCAAATTGCGGGTGCACAATGGACTTTTGGGGTTTGGATGCTGAAATGATTTTGTGAGTGCAGGAATGTTTGCAGGTGCCCTACAGGAGCGCCTTTGTTAAGTGATTGTTAGACAATCAGATGAAAACATCATATATTGGTTGTGTTTAGTTATTTATTTTCGTTATCAAAAATTCTTAACTTAATTGAGCGAAGGTATCTTATTGGCACCAGCTGAGAACATCGGCCATATCCCCGGTGAGTGTGCATATTCAATGTCTTTGTCATTGGGTCAGTGTGTCATGACACAAGGCGAGACCCAGATGCAGACACAGGAGGCAGATGGTTGGAGTCTTACAATATTTATTAACCAATAGGGGAAGGCAAGAGAATGGTTGTGGACAGGCAAAAGGGCCAAAAACCAGTTCAGAGTCCAAAAGGTACCGAAGGGCAGACAGATTCAAGGTCAGGCCAGGCAGGTTGATCAAGCAGGCGGGAAAGTAGTCCAGAGTCAGGCAGGGGTCAAAACCCGGGAGGACTATCAAAAAGAGAACAACAAAAGGAGTACGGGAAAAACACGATGGTTGACTTGATTAACATACAAGACCAACTGGCCCAGAGAGACAGGAAACACAGGGATAAATACACCGGGGAAAACAAGCGACACCTGGAGGGGGTGGGGACAATATCGAGGACAGGTGAAACGGATCAGGGTGTGACACAGTGCCACTTTTGTTTGTTTTTGGACAATCATTTCCTCCTCCTGGTTAGACGGACGTCATATTGTATTTGTGTCTCCCCTTTTCATAGGCCAATTATATGGATCAGCCAACATCATTTTCATTGATCTGTTTGTCAGTGTCAGCAGAGTGGGCTACCCTGTAATTTCTGGAGTATAAAAAAAAGTGTGAGTGCACTTGGGTGTCCCGTACCGCTAAGAAGTTAAATGTACTTTCATCCCTGTCTATAACTGAGGCTAACCGTTATTTTGGTTGTCACGTTTTGTTATCCTCCCGTGACTTGCCAGGCCACCCTGTCCCAAACCACGGCTGATGCTCTTCCTCTCAGATGTCCCTGAATCCAGGAGACTGTTATGATTTTAACCCTTCCACCCCTCCTTCAGAACAGACGACCCATTTTCTCATTCTGGCCACCCCTAGGCACCTGCATAAAGACGCACACACTTTAAAAAATGTTTTTATCCTTTATTTTACTAGGCACACCAGTTAAGAACATGACAGCCTCCCCCGGCCAAACCTTGGACATCGCTAGGCAAATTGTGTGCCTCCCTATGGGACTCCCAATCACAGGATGTGCCTGCATTTGAACCAGGGACTGTAATGACACCTTTTGCACTGAGATGCAGTGCCTTAGACAGCAGCCCTGACACACACACACACACACGCACACACGCACACACTGAAATGTGTACGCCAGAATACCATTATAACTGTCGCTATAACCACCCCCATCCACTCTGTCTTTCTCTCAGTATTTTATCTCTCATCACTCTTTCTAGCACCTGCACACTCTTTTTCTCTCACTCTGCCTCTCCCACTTCCCTCTTTCTCTCTCCCCCTTCTCTCTTTCACTCATCCCTCTATCCCTATTTGTTTGTCTAACCCATTCTCATGCACACTTTCTCTCATCCCCCCCCATCTCCATCCTCTCTCGATAGCACCCGGCTGTTGGCTTGTGGCTGGGCTTGGGTTGACGGCTGGCTGTCTGGTGTCATGAGCGATCAGGTCGACGGCGGCACGGCAAGGCCGATAGGAGCTGAGCGAGGGCCGCCTTGTAGCGGGTCACCTCTCACGGCCAATTAGTGTTGGAGCTGCGGCGTGCTCGCCTCTTGTCAAGCCTGCTTATCGTCGGAGATCAGCGGCGATCAGTCTCTCACACCGGCCCCTCTCTCTCTCACTCTGCTCAGGCTCTCTCTCTCGCTTGTCTTTCCAGGCGGTCCTTGCCTCTCCTCCTCTCTTTCTCTCTGTTTGTGCCTCCATTTTGTTTTTGCCAGTGGCAGGTGGCTGCTTCACTTTGTGTTGATCGGTTCCTCTCTCACTTTTTTTCTGAAATGTCTCTTTTATTGTATTAATTCAGCAGAAAGTATGGAACAGAAGGACTTGTGATCTGTGTACTTTGTGTTTGAATAGCGGCTGTTTCGTTCAGGCCGTCACAGGGAGTGAATCAAAATAGGGGAAAAGAATCAACATTGTTTAAGGCAGAGATATTTTTCTCTCACTTTATTCACATTATTCACTCCAACTCCCCCTTTTCACTTCTCATTTTTATTCTACTCTTTCTCTCTGTCCATTCTATCCAGGAGGATCCTCCCTCTTTTTCCTCCCTGTTGTTTATTGTTTTCTTTTCTTTTCCTCTTTCACACAACCTCCATCTGTCTTTCTCTGATGTGAAAGAATGGAGCCGTGTCCCAGTGGGTGTCAGTGTATGACCGACCGACTGGCTGGTGTGTGTGTGCGTGTGTGTGTCTCAACCGAAGGTGACTCAGTGTTGGCAGAGTGAGACCCTTGGTGAGTGGCTCTGTCTTCTCACGAGCTGAACTCTGGTACTCAATTGCCCTTTTCTTTAACATACACACACACGTGTGTGTGAATTTATTAGAATTTTTTATTTTTTATTTTACCTTTATTTAACCAGGCAAGTCAGTTAAGAACATATTCTTATTTTCAATGACGGCCTGGGAACAGTGGGTTAACTGCCTGTTCAGGGGCAGAACGACAGATTTGTACCTTGTCAGCTCAGGGGTTTGAACTCGCAACCTTCCGGTTACTAGTCCAACGCTCTAACCACTAGGCTACGCTGCCGCGTGTGTGTGTGTGTGTGTGTGTGTGTGTGTGTGTGTGTGCGTGTGTGCGCGTGTGTGTATGTGTGTGTGTGTGAGAATTTGTTTGCGGTTGTGTGCATATTTATTTGTGTGTTAGAGTTTGTGAATGTCTGGCAAAGCATTTGAATCATCCCCCAAAAATACTAATGGTTAGAAATCAGCAATACATACAGTACAACTATCCCCAGCAGATGGCATAAACATGTAAAGAACCCATAGACTATATCCGTGTCATGCAAAGGTTTCATTTTTCAATGATGCTACTTTTGTATGTAAAGTGATTTTAAGTGTGCATGAAAGGGCACCTAACAAATAGTATATATTACCATTATTCACAGACAGTGTATTTTTAAATACCAGTAGGTGTATAGAGGCTCATCTGATGCCTGGCGACACGGGCATTGATTAATGATGTCTGGCTAGAAGACTCCTCCATCCATAGGGCCAGTATTAGTTTTTGTTTTAATTACCACTGCCTAGTAATGTTTCCTATCCATAACTGTCTGGCGTGTGTGTGTGTGTGTGTGTGTGCGTGTGTAGTAGGGTGCATGTGTGTGAGGGGTGGGGAGTGAGTGAGTGTAGGAAAGAGTAAAGTGAGGGAAAGGGAGAGAGAGAGTGTGTGTGGTGTGGTGGGGTGGGTGGGTGGGTGTGTGTGTGTGTGTGTGGAGTGAATAAAGCAAGGGAAAGGGAGAGAGAGCGTTGGTTTGTGTGTGTGTGTGAGGTATTGTGGTGAGTGTATATCTGCGAGGAAGTGTGTTTGTTCACATGAGTGGGTAAAATTGTGTGAGTGGGGGGGGCACATGTATTTACATAGGGCAGTGAGAGAGAGTGAGTGTGCACTTGTGTGCGTGTGTTTTTTTGTGTACATGTACGTGATATCCATGATTGAGGCCTTGGCACCTGGCTCAGCCCTCATGCCCATCTCCCTCCGTGCACAACTGTGTGGCAGGCAGCATCTTTCATTTCAATATTTCAATATTTATGTCTCACTTTTACAAGCCCCAGAGGTTCAAAGTCATTGTAAGGGTATGTGTACCTGGGCTGTTTGGCTCTCTGTCAATTACTTCCCCTTCTTTTACTGAGCCTGGTTTGATTTTCTATTTATTTATTTCTTATATATAGGTTTCTTTCCCTCTACCTCGGGTAGTATAAAGACAGTCTCTACCTCGGGTAGTATAAAGACAGTCTCTACCTTGGGTAGTATAAAGACAGTATCTACCTCGGGTAGTATAAAGACTATACTACCTGAGGGAGGTCGATACTGTCTTTATACTACCCGAGGTAGAGACTGTCTTTATACTACCTGAGGGAGGTCGATACTAAGACAGTATCTACCTCGGGTAGTATAAAGACAGTCTCTACCTCGGGTAGTATAAAGACAGTCTCTACCTCGGGTAGTATAAAGACAGTCTCTACCTCGGGTAGTATAAAGACAGTCTCTACCTCGGGTAGTATAAAGACAGTCTCTACCTCGGGTAGTATAAAGACAGTTGAAAGACAGTGCTTCATAAGTACAGTATCATACTTAGTTAGGGAGCTAATGCATGTAGTTTTAGATTGAAATATATAGTATAAATAAGAATACTTTCTGCTTTTTGTATTTTTTATTATTGATTGGTGACTCACAGCATTTTATTAATGTATGCATAGGGGTGTATTTTTTGCGCGCTTGCCATCTGTCGTGTGTGTGTGTGTGTGTGTGTGTGTATGTATGTGCACCATAGGCACACATTGATACATACACATGTACCATGTGTGTGTATCAATGTGTGCTGCATGTGTGGTCTGTGCATACATGTTTGTGTTTGTTCACACACAAAACTTTCATATGAACCCATTCCTCCTGTTTGGAAGATGAACTTAACGGTGGAAGTGAAGGAAAAGGGCAGCCTCATTTGCATAGCGGGGCTTTATTAGAATATGCTAAGGATGGAGAGGAGTATATTTCCAGCCTCGGCGATGAATCGCTGCAGCATCACAAAGTCGCCTCAAAGTACTCTGTCGTCAGCCTCATTTGCATACCTTGCAGTCTTCCTTTATTTATTTTTTTAACTTACCATAATGGGCAAATGCTTATTTTAAATTACAGATTTGTCTCCAAGGAGACTTTTGGCAAGCACTCTGCAACTTAAATGGGGCCGTTCTGTTTCTTTATAGACGAACTGAGGGATTGTGGCTTTAAAAGGTTCCGGATGCGTCCGTCTGTAGTTGGGATGCTGTGGAGGGTTTGTGATATGGAGAATAAGGTGTTATTGAGAGGTTGGTTTAATGGTCGGGAATTAGACCTTTGGTTTGAAGGATGAGGCTTGATTATTTCTACACCCATCCGCCTCAAGGGTTCTCTCCAAAAAAGTAGGTGCCACATTAGATTTCAGACACAGACAGACACTTCCAATAGCCAGTCTTTCAAGAGAAATTGTGTGGCTCATCCACATAATACAACACTGGTGTTTTATGGAAATTGACAGAATATATGGCCACACTGACGTTGAGCATCCAAAAGACTGAAAAATTCTATTAGTCTCCACTTCACATTTTTACATCCAAAATCAAAGCTAAATCTACCACCACACCTTCCACTGCTCAGAATAAGCAACAGCACTTTTTTTGTTATATTTTTTTCCAGAGCGTCCACCGGTTAAATGCAAGCCAACATCTGATGACGTTTGGCTCCGTTTGTTTATGGAGGCCGATGGATTGCCGTGGCGAGCCTTGACTCTGAGATCTCACTCGGGACCGGGCCAGTCAGATCTCGTCAAGCCCTGGATGACTAGATGAAACAGGCGTTGTTGGCCCATCCGCTCAGGTTTGCTTTCAAAAAGACAGCACCGCATGGGGCCTCGGAGACGAGGCCGCCCATGGGTCCATGTTTTTTTTAAAGGGAAAGAAGGAGGGGAGAAAAAAAACATGATTTATTTAGCATATTTACTGTTTCTACCATATCTTGGAGAGCAGGATCACAAACAATAAATCCCCTGGAGTATTACTATTAGAACTTTGGGATCCTGGGGTATTTGGCTTCCAAAAATATTGACTATAGGTGGGGCTTTGATTTGCTTCAACTTAGGCATTGATTCCCAACTCTGGTCCTTGGATACCCCCAACAGTACAATTTTGTTTTGAAGCTCCAGTTTACGCATGTGAACAACAGGTCATAGAGATAGATATAGGACTCATCTTTGTATCTGTGCCATTATAGCGTCTGTGACAGCATGGGCAGTGCCATCTTCATTGGCTGATTGATCCAAACTCTGGAATCCCCACCCAGTTATCTACTTTAAAATGGTGGAAGCCCTCAACGGCAATGCCCATGCTAAAAGGGGTCATATCCATGATGAGTCTCTATGACGACAGGCACAACAAAGTTGCCAAAATGCCACTTGCGTCCACTTATACTGTGTCATAGCATTTGTAACCACCTAACCATTGCAAAACTTCTATTAGATAAAATAATCCTCACGTGGAAAATGTATAAGAATAATAATAATGATACAATAATGGACTTATATAGAGCTTTTCAAGGACCCAAAGTCACTTTACAATTGTTAAACAACCAAATTTAGTCAAAACAAAACATCAGACTAAACAAAAACATGAATAAAGATAGGGGTGGGCTGAAAAAAGAGAAATGTGATGTATCAGTGTATGGGTAGGGGAGGGTTGGGATTTGGACCTGGGGAGGGCAAGGTGGCCTGCTGTGGTGGAACAGAATGCGCGTGTGGGTTGGTAGGGGAGAAGAATGTCCTAGAGGTAAGGGGAGAAAGGTGGTGAAGGGCTTTGTAGTCATATAATAATTAAGGCAATCAAATGTGACCATAGTGCAATGCACTTAGTGGCACCAATATTAAGTACAAAGGTGTATACTGGTTTTACTACATTATTTGAGTAATTATTTAATAAAGAGTGAGGGAGCTAGTATGTGTGTGTTGGTTGCTAACTATGATAAAGTGAACATCCCACGTGTTGAGATCACCCATTTTGTTGTTGCCAATAACAGCCCATCTGAAAACAACAGTTTAATTTGCTCTTTAGCTTTCCTTGTCTCAAGTGGGTCCTATTCCTATCTGCGTTGCCAGCGAATGACCAGTCCCTTTCACAACACATTGAAGCGGACTTTTTTCGTTGACTTTACGTTTACTTGAAACTAGGCTATTCTTCATCGTATTAGAGCCCTTTGGGTGAAGTTAAGTTGTCATTTAGGACTGCAGTGCTTTAAATCTTAACTGCAGGCCTTTTATAGAAAAAGCCAATCCCAGGAGCTATGGAGCTTTAGTTTTTATCCCAGGCTCTGATTTATTTGATTTCAGAGGAAGTTTTGCTAAGCGGGCTAATAGCACAGCACTGTTGAATGATTTAGTAGGAAGAGGGAGCCCAGTCAGTGAGAGAAAGTCAAAAGACAAATTCTTGTCTCATCCCTTAATTGGTGAAGGAGGAAAAAAAGTCATACTCCAAACGATTTAATATCACAATAAATAAATATTAGTCGCTAATGAGACTTTAGTGTGACCATTTGTCGTGATATATGCCACGTACAATATCACTCTGTTAATCGCAATTTACCAGTTCTTCTTTTTAGTATCATTTAGTACCCCAAAGCTGAAAAGGGTGGTCTTTTTTCCTTTTAACAAAGGATTGTCTTTAGGCATATTGGAATTTTAAGTTCTATAGGAAATTTGAGATTTCTTGACAAGCAAGCTCAAAGATAAAGATTAAAGTGGTTCTTTAAGGGCTTTGGGGGAACACTAGAAACAACAATAAAGTAGCCAATTACTCTTTGCAGTTTATTGAAGTTTTGCTTTCCTACTTCCTACAGAGGATGCACTGTGTCTTAATGTAACTGCACTCTTACAAAGTAAGGAAGTGTGGAGATCCATCCTCATTGACATGGCTCTTCTCTACCCTAATATTCCAAATACCACTTGTTTCAGCGTGATCCAATTGGGCCCAAAGTGCTTTTGAAAAATGTAAAGTGTTAATCTATCAATCAAATATATTTACTTAGTAGCCCTTTTTATAGAAACATTTATCAAATAGTACTTTACTTCCAGCAGCAGCATGGCATGCTGAATACCACTTGAAGTGATCAACAGTGCTTTTGAAAACTGTAATGTGTCAATCACTCAATCAATCAAATGTATTTACTTAGTTGCCCTTTTTTAAAGCAACATATGACAGATATCATGTGGCAAGGAAAAATTAAGAGATGAGACAAGAATTTGTCTTTTGACTTTCTCTCACTGACTGGACTCCCTCTTCCTACTAAATCATTCAGCAGTGATGTGCTATAAGGCCGCATATCAAAACTTCCTCTGAAATCAAATAAATCAGATCCTGGGATAAAAACTAAAGCTCCACAGCTCCTGGGATTGGCTATTTCTATAAAAGGCCTGTAGTTAAAGCACTGCAGTCCTAAAGCACTGCAGTCCTAAATGCCAACTTAACTTCACCTAAAGTGTTCTAATGTGATGAAGAATAGCCTAAAGTTTCAAGTAAATGTAACATTAATGAAAAAAGTCAGTTTCAATGTGTTGCGAAAGTGGCAGGTCATTCGCTGGGAATGCAGATAGTAATAGGACCCGCTTGAGACAAGGAAAGCTGAAGAGCAAAATAAGCTGTTGTTTTCAGATCGGCTGTTAATTGGCAACAACAAAATGTGTGATCTCAGAAGCATGTGGGATGTTCACTTTATTAGTGACCAACACACACACACACTATCTCCCTCGCTCTTTATTTAGAGTTTTGGCCCATATTTTGTCCCTTTCCTCCATGCAGATCTCTTCTAGAGCAGTGATGTTTTGGGGCTGTTGCTGGGCAACACAGACTTTCAACTCCCTCCAAAGATTTTCTATGGGGTTGAAATCTGGAGACTGGCTAGGCCACTCCAGGACCTTGAAATGCTTCTTACGAAGCCACTCCTCTGTTGCACGGGCGGTGTGTTTGGGATCATTATCATGCTGAAAGACCCAGCCACGTTTCATCTTCAATGCCCTTGCTGACTCAAAATCTCACGATACATGGCCCCATTCATTCTTTCCTTTACCCGGATCAGTCGTCCTGGTCCCTTTGCAGAAAAACAGCCCCAAAGCATGATGTTTCCACCCCCATGCTTCACAGTAGGTATGGTGTTCTTTGGATGCAACTCAGCATTCTTTGTCCTCCAAACACGACGAGTTGAGTTTTTACCAAAAAGTTATATTTTGGTTTCATCTGACCATATGACATTCTCCTAATCTTCTTCTGGATCATCCAAATGCTCTCTAGGAAACTTCAGACTGGCCTGGACATGTACTGGCTTAAGCAGGGGGACACGTCTGGCACTGCAGGATTTGAGTCCCTGGCGCCGTAGTGTGTTACTGATGGTAGGCTTTGTTACTTTGGTCCCAGCTCTCTGCAGGTCATTCACTAGGTCCCCCGTGTGGTTTTGGGATTTTTGCTCACCGTTCTTGTGATCATTTTGACCCCACGGGGTGAGATCTTGCGTGGAGCCCCAGATCGAGGGAGATTATCAGTGGTCTTGTATGTCTTCCATTTCCTAATAATTGCTCCCACAGTTGATTTCTTCAAACCAAGCTGCTTACTTATTACAGATTCAGTCTTCCCAGCCTGGTGCAGGTCTACAATTTTGTTTCTGGTGTCCTTTGACAGCTCTTTGGTCTTGGCAATAGTGGAGTTTGGAGTGTGACTGTTTGAGGTTGTGGACAGGTGTCTTTTATACTGATAACAAGTTCAAACAGGTGCCATTAATACAGGTAACGAGAGGAGGACAGAGGAGCCTCTTAAAGAAGAAGTTACAGGTCTGTGAGAGCCAGAAATCTTGCTTGTTTGTAGGTAACCAAATACTTATTTTCCACTATCATTTGCAAATACATTAATTAAAAATCCTACAATGTGATTTTCTGGATTTTTTTTCTCATTTTGTCTGTCATAGTTGAAGTGCACCTATGATGAAAATTACAGGCCTCTCTCATCTTTTTAAGTGGGAGAACTTGCACAATTGGTGGCTGACTAAATACTTTTTTGCCCCACTGTATATGGATGAGCAGTGACAGCATGGCTAAGATGCAATAGATAGTAAAGAATAGATAGTGAAGGATACAGTGTACAGTATATACATATGAGATGAGTAATGCGAGATATGTAAACATTCTTAAAGAGGCATTATTAAAGTGACTAGTGTTCCATTTATTAAAGTGGACAAAATTCACCCAACTTATTGTGGAAGGCTACCCAAAACATTTGACCCAAGTTAAACAATTTTAAAGGCAAAGCTACCAAATACTAATTGAGTGTATGTGCACTTCTGACCCACTGTGAATGTGATGAAAGAAATAAAAGCTGAAATAAATCATTCTCTCTACTATTATTCTGACATTTCACATTCTTGAAATGTAGTGGTGATCCTAACTGACCTAAAACAGGGAATTTTTCTAGGATTAAATGTCAGAAATTTTGAAAAACTGAGTTTAAATGTATTTGGCTAAGGTGTATGTAAACCTCCGACTTCAACTGTAACTGGTGCAACTAGACAAAAATCTCTCTCATAGTCACTCAATGCCTAGGTTTACCTCCACTGTTCTCACATCCTACCATACCCTTGTCCGTACATTATGCTTTCAGTCTATTCTTCCTCGCCCAGAAATATGCTCATTTTACTCTCTGTTCCGAACACACTCGATGACCAGTTCTTATAGCCTTTTAGCCGTACCCTTATCCTAATCCTCCTCTGTTCCTCTGGTGATGTAGAGGCTAACACAGGCCCTGCACCACTCCCATTCCCCAGGCGCTCTCATTTGTTAACTTCTGTAACCGCAAAAGCATTGGTTTCATGGATGTTAACATACCTTAAGGGAACATTTCGGCATTTGCTGTATGGTTAGTGAGAAAGTCCATATTGCAAATGTACGGTCCCTTACTAGACGTAAAATTTGCGGATGGCGTCGGGCCGAGCGGAAACTTACCGGGAAGTCATCAAATGAACTTTGTCGGACATTTGGTTTCCGTCCGATCAAGATGGCGTCAAGATGGCGTCTAGGCCTCAACGGTTTTTGAGTTATGGCCATTTCTCTGGGATTAAAGGTCCAAAATGAAAATAGAGAAATTATTTTTCCACTTCACGTCAAAGTCAAGGATCCTCCGGTGTCAATAAAAAAAGAACCAGCCATTCATCTATCGTCATTTAAGAGAAATCGTACAATGACAGATTGGTGATGTTCAAAGATAGGTGTTTTTTTTTTCAACGGTTACAGATCCAGTTGCACGGTGTTCATACAAATATTTTTAAAGTGTGCTGTGGAGCTCTGCGAGATTTCTGTGATTTTCTAGGATTTTCTGAAATAACACACACTCACTAAACCCTCCGTAAATAACTCAGTTCTTAACGTAAAGACTTAAAACTCAGGATTCTGTAAAGGCATACCCCAATCAGGATATGAGTTTATTTATAGCTTCCTGTGCCAACCGGAAGTGCCTTAAATGGTGTCACAGTGGCAGTTTCCAAGGGTTAAAAAGGTCAGATCTTTTCAAAACTTCATGTGTGATTAGGCAACTCCCATAAACTGTAAGCCAGTAATTTCTCCCAACAGATGTCAAAGAAAAGCTCTCTCTCACACACACACACACACAGAAACACACACACAGCAAGTATGGAGTGACAAAGTGCGGTGCTTAAAGACACACAAAGCCTGCAATGTCATTTCCATATTCTCTAGGCCATGCCGAGTTCAACGAGATATCCCGCTTGACCGTAGCTCGCTCGGTCTAAGCGCAGCGACCATTAGAAAAGTAGGCCCAAAATGAAGACTAGCCCTAAATGTCATTTGTTTTGGGTGACAGTGAGAGAACTGTTAGGGTGAGAAACACAATTCGACCTCAGGTACGTTCCTAAGGTCCCCCCGATCCGTGCAAGCCTTGACCGTGTGGCATTAACCCTTAATAGTTAAAAGGTGTTTACTTCAAAGAGTTTGCATTGACTTCTCTTACCCATAGGAATACATTGCCTGCACCCCTAAATTCAACCTGAAGCCTGTGGGTTATGAAGGTCGTATGAACCTGTCTTCGATGACAGTCCGTCAGGCCACTACGAGGTCTACCTGTGTTGACTCTAAGCTTCCTGGACCAACCGGAAGTGGTTAAAATCACCCTAAAAGTGTTTATCCATACCCTGCCTGCAGTTTGATAGACATAGTGCATTCAACCCTGTGTAAATCAGTCAGTTCTTAACGTAAGGACTTAAAACTCAGGATTCTGTAAAAGCATACCGCAGTGAGGATATGTGTTGACTTATAGCTTCCTGTGCCAACAGGAAGTGCCATAATTGGTGTCTCTTGGGCTGTTTCGAGGGGTTAAAAAAGTCAGATCTTTCCAAAACTTCATATATGTGATTAGGCAACCCCCATGAACTGTAAATCAGTCATTTTTCCCATAAAATTTCAAAGGAAAACTAAAACACACACACACACAGCTTGGAAGTAGGGACCCATTGGGGTGCGTAGAGACATACACTGCCTGCATTAGTTAACCTTGTTGGAACTTTTAAAGAACTGTCAGACCTAGAGTTCCGAAACTTTAGAATCCTGTTCTAGACCTCAGGTCGATAGTGCGTGGTGAGTTACGTGGCTCTAGGAGGTTCTCGGACCGAGAAACAGCCTCGTACATTTGCAATGACTTCAATTCATTTTTGCATCACAAAAATGACGACATTTAGAAATGTCCTAGAGTCGCAAGACTATGTGCATTGCGACCATCTCGGCCCATATAGACAGACCCCAACGTTTCTGTCCGATAGCTCATTCAAGGACCCCGTAGCAAGTCATGGAAAAAAGTGGATTTTCAGCACCAATTAGGGTTTTGCTCGGACACCAAATGACCTATCGAGCCGAAACTTGGGATTCGGGGTCGCCTCAGCTAGGCCAACACATAACATAATAAATGGAGCCACAGCTGGAACATAACTACGTGTTTTATGGTTTTTTTATGGTTTGAACCGAAGGCGTTGTGAATTTTGGGCCAGCTCTGAAGTATGTAATAGTTGGCTACTAAACGAGTTGGAAAAAGTGGGTTTGGTGTCAGTTTGTATCAGTTTGGTGTCAGAATGATATCTAATTGACTGATGGACGGTGACTTGCTGGTGACTCTTGTCCATTTGCAATATGTTTAAACAGTGAGGTACCATCACCAAAGTGACATTCTGAAATCAACCCTAACGAGCGATTGAGATGAACCAGAATCACTGCCCAGCCATCCCGAATTCATCGGGCCAGTCAATTTAGCATTTCTGCAGGATTTTTGAGTATGTCAAATTTCTTATGGTAAATGCCCATTGAACCATATTGCAAATGCATGTGCACTTGCAATATGATTCAACAGTGAAAAAACATCACCAAATGGACATGATGAAGTCAACACAACGAGTGATGGAAACGAACAACTATCACTGCCCGGCCATCCCGAGTTCATCTGGCCAGTCAATTTTGCATTTTTGAGAATTTCAAATTTCTTATGGCACTTGGCCCCCCAAAAAGTGACTTTTGACTTCCTATGAAATCATATTGCAAATGGACAAATCATATTCCTTATGCACAAGTAAAAAAAAAAATATGATAATTAAATTTTACAAAAGCATATTCATACAGTTCTTACACATGATTAATTGACATAAAATCGAAACAATTTCGAAAAACGGTCCAGAAAGCACTTTTTTACGAGGGTGATACATTTTTTTTTTAAAGTTCACATTTTCGACTTTTGACTTCCTATGAAATCATATTGTAAATGGACAAAACATATGCCTTATGCACAAGTAAAAATAAATAAATAAAAATAATGATAATAAAATATGACTAAAGTATGTTGATACAGTTCTTATACGTGTGTAATTGACACAAAATTCGAAAGAATTTCGAAAAACGGTCCAGAAAGCACTTTTTTAAGGGTGTGAAGTTTTTTACAAAATTTTGACATTTTTTACTTTTGACTTTTGACTTCCTTTGAAATCATATTGAAAATGGACAAAACATATTCCTTATTCGCATGTAAAAAAAATAATAAAAAATTATGGTAATAAAATTGGACAAAAGTATATTCATACAGTTCTTACACATGTGTAATTGACAAAAAAAATCGAAACAATTTCGAAAAACGGTCCAGAAAGCCCTTTTTTAAGGGGTGATACGTTTTTGACAAAAAAATAATTTTTTCAACATTTTGCTTTTGGATGTTGACTTGGGTTACATTTCCAATATGAAAAACCAAGGTGGAACGCATTCGCCACCTGTTGGATTTTTAAAGTGTTACAACTGACAATTGCCATATGGCATTTGCAATACACTTTGCATGAATCAACGCCGAATTGGGTGGTATTGGACAATGTGTATATGGTTTGTCCGATGCCAATGACTTCCCATTCATTTTTGTCCAATACAGGGGGGTAATTCCCTTACATTATAAGCCTCCTCCCTAAGTTTGTTTTATTCACTGCTTTAGCACACTCTGCCAACCCTGACGTCCTAGCCGTGTCTGAATCATGGCTTAGGAATGCCACCAAAAATCCTGAAATTTCCATCCCTAACTATAACATTTTCCAACAAGATTGAACTGCCAAAGGGGGCGGAGTTGCACTCTACTGCAGAGATAACCTGCAGAGTTCTGTCATACTATCCAGGCCTGTGCCCAAACAATTGGAGCTTCTACTTTTAAAAATCCTTTCCAGAAACAAGTCTCTCACCGTTGCAGCTTGTTATTGACCCACTTCAGTCCCCAGCTGTGCCCTGGACACCATATGTGAATTGATTGCTCCCATCTATCTTCAGAGTTCGTACTGTTAGGTGACCTAAACTTGGACATGCTTAACCTCTAGTGACACCCCATCCCGTGAACGGGACCGTAAGCATCATCTGACACTAATTAGCATAACGCAACGTACATAAATCTTCCTAGAAAATCTTCCTATTCATGAAAATCACAATTGAAATATGTTGGAACACAGCTTAGCCTTTTGTTAATCACCCTGTCGTCTCAGATTTTCAAAATATGCTTCACAGCCAAAGCTAGACAAGCATTTGTGTAAGTTTATCGATAGCCTAGCATAGCATTATGCCTTATTAGCAGCAGGATTCCTTGTCACGGAAATCAGAAAAGCAGTCAAATTCAATCGTTTACCTTTGATGAACTTCGGATGTTTTCACTCATGAGACTCCCAGGTAGATAGCCAAAGTTCATTTTTTCCCAAAATATTAGTTTTGTAGGTGAAATAGCTCTGTTTGTTCTTCAAGTTTGGCTGAGAAATCAACTGTAAATTGCGGTCACGACAACGACAAGAATATTCCAAATTAGCTCCATAATATCGACAGAAACATGGCAAACGTTGTTTATAATCAATCCTCAAGGTGTTTTTCAAATATCTATTCGATAATATATCAACCGGGACAATTGGTTTCTCAGTAGAAGCGATTGGAATAATGGCTACCTCTGTATTTTATGGAGAATTTCTCTGGGAGCATAAGGTGACCACTTGCGCAATGAAGCCATGTTAGTGGAATTCTAAATTCCTATATGTTTTGTAGCCAAAACCAAATTCGCACTCTTTCTATTTCATTAACCTCTTGCTCCTACCTGACACGCAGGCGTCCCATCTAGACATCTGGAAATGCGAATGGGCTACGCTAAATGCTAATAGTACTAGTTAAAACTCAAACGTTCATTAAAAAACACATGCAGGGTATTGAATTAAAGCTACACTCGTTGTGAATCCAGGCAACAAGTCAGATTTTTAAAATGCTTTTCGGCGAAAGCATGAGAAGCTATTATCTGATAGCATGTAACACCCCAAAAGACCCGCAGGGGATGTAAACAAAATAATTAGCATAGTCGTCGCTACACAAACCGCACAAATAAAATATAAAACATTCATTACCTTTGACCATCTTCTTTGTTGGCACTCCTAGATGTCCCATAATCACTATTGGGTCTTTTTTTTAATTAAATCGGTCCATATATAGCCTAGATATCGATCTATGAAGACTGTGTGATAAACGGAAAAAAATAGCGTCTTATAACATAACGTCATTTTTTTAAATTAAAAAAGTCGACGATAAACTTTCACGAAACACTTCGAAATACTTTTGTAATGCAACTTTAGGTATTAGTACACGTTAATAAGCGACCAAATTGATCACGAGGCAATGTATATTCTTTAGCTGTCCGTCTGGAAATAATGTCCGGGTAAATCTCAACCAAAATATCCGGTCGGAGACTTGAACAAATGGCTTGTCTCTTCTTCGTTTGACCAAGAAACAAAGCCTAGGCAAATGACGAGACTGTTGACATCGTGTGGAAGCTGTAGGTATTGCAACCTCAGCCCCATTTATTGTGGTTCGCCTTTATCAATGGGTTGAAGTGGCGGATGGATATATATTTCCATTTTCAGTGATCAGATTTTCCTGCGCTTTTCGATGAAACACGTTCTGTTATAGTCACAGCCGTGATTTAACCAGTTTTATAAACGTCTGAGTGTTTTCTATCCACACATACTAATCATATGCATATACTATATTCCTGGCATGAGCAGCAGGGCGCTGAAATGTTGCGCGATTTTTAACAGAATGTTCGAAAAAGTAGGGGGTAGGAGTAACAGGTTAATGAGTTGTAAGTTCATTAATTATGCATGAAGTAGATCGAGACCAGTCTTAAAAGCCAGGTAACAGCATTTAATTCAAGAGAGTACTAACCAAAAATACAAAGAACCTTACATTTTAAAGAGAGAACATAAAATGACATCAGTTTCTCACACTCTCTCCGATCCACACAATAGCGCAGTGTTTTCAGGTCTGGATATTTCTTCTACTCCCCTCATAAACCAAACATTCCAATCTGTCTAAAAGATATCTTCTCCTCCACTAATGGAATACCAAGGACCATTCTTATCTGTCAGAAAAGATATATCATCCCTCTCCCTTAACCTCATAGTCCGCCCCATCCCGCATGCGGTCGCGTTACTACAGCCTCAAGCTCATTACCATAATGCAACGTTAGCGATTTCTAAAAATCGCAAATGAAATGAAATAAATATGCCTGCTCTCAAGCTTATCCTTTTCTTAACAATCCTGTCGTCTCAGATTTTCAAAATATGCTTTAGAACCAGAGAAAATCAATAATTTGTGTAAGAGTGGTGATAGCTAGCTTAGCATTTAGCGTTAGCATTTAGCACGCAACATATTCACAAAAACCAGCAAAGGGATCAAATAAAATAATTTACCTTTGAAGAACTTCAGATGTTTCAATGAGGAGACTCTCAGTTACATAGCAGATGTCCAGTTTTTCCTGAAAGATTCTTGTGTAGGACACAACATTCCGTTTTGTTACTATGCATTTGGCTACCGAAACTAACCGAAAATTCAGTCACCTACACGTCAAACTTTTTTCCGAATTAACTCCATAATATCGACTGAAACATGGAAAACGTTGTTTGAATCAATCCTCAAGGTGTTTTGTCATATATCTCTTCATTGAAATGCCGTCCCTGGAAGCCTGCATTCTTCTCTGATTCGGATGGAAAAATACTGGTAGCTGACTTTTGCGCACCAATTTCCACGCAGACACCGTGCGGGACACTTGGCAATTGTAGTCTCTTATGGTCAATCTTCCAATGATATGCCTACAAATACGTCACAATGCTGCAGACACCTTGGGGAAACAAGAGAAAGTGTCCGTTCATTCCTGTCGCATTCACAGCCATATAAGGCGATCATGGAAAACGTAGCCTCAGAAATCCTGTTCATTTCCTGGTCGGTCAAACATCTTGGTTTTGCCTGAAGAATTTGTTCTAGGGCACTCAGTGAAAATCTTTGCAGTTCTGGAAATGCAAGAGTGTCTTCCTTCCAAAACTATCAATTCCAAGCATAGTCGAGCATCTTTTCGTGACAAAATATTGCGCTTAAAACGTATTTTTATCCAAAAATGAAATACTGCCCCTATAGGACTAACAGGTTAAACCTCCCGCAAGGTACAGACAATTAATTTGTTTTACTTACATTTTCAGTAACAGCTTAACCAAGAACCCATACATTTCATACCATAACATAATAGTATTAGAATAAATGGTTCTAATTGAAATGTATACATTATTAATCATTTCAACTATCATTTCCTCCAACAAGCCACCTACGGGTATTCTTCAACATAAATGCGTAAAACTACGTCACAATGCTGTAGACACCTTGGGGATTACGTAGAAAGCGTAATGTGGTTGATAGGGCATTCACAGCTCAATAGGGACGCATCGGAACGCAGAGCTTTCAAAAGATGAGTCACTTCCGGATTGGATTTTTCTCAGGCTTTCATCTGTAACATGTCACGCTCTGGTCGAAGTATATATGTTTGTCTTCATTTATTTGGTCAGGCCAGGGTGTGACATGGGTTATTGTGGTGCGTTTTTGTCATGGGGTTTTTGTGGGGTGTCTAGCATAGTCTATGGCTGCCTGAGGCGGTTCTCAATCAGTCAGGTGATTATCGTTGTCTCTGATTGGGAACCATATTTAGGCAGCCATATTCTTTGAGTATTTCGTGGGTGATTGTTCATGTCTCTGTGTTTGTAGTCACCAGATAGGCTGTATAGGTTCACATTCCGTTTGTTGTTTTTTGTATTTGTTCGTGTTTTTTCGTCTATTTAAGATGTATCGAACTAACCACGCTGCATTTTGGTCCGATTCTCTTTCGACGGAAGAAAACCGTAACATAACATCAGTTCTGTTATACTCACAGACAATATTTTTACAGTTTTGGAAACTTTAGAGTGTTTTCTATCCTAAGCTGTCAATTATATGCATATTCTAGCATCTTGTCCTGACTAAATATCCTGTTTAATTTGGGAACGTTATTTTTCCAAAAATGAAAATACTGCCCCCTAGTACCAACAGGTTTTAACATCCCGGCTGTCCTTCAATCGGAGCTAGATGCCCTCATTCTCACACAAATTATCAAGGAACCTACCAGGTACAACCCCAAATCCGTAAACACGGGCACCCTCGTAGATATCATCCTGACCAACTTGCCCTCTAAATACACCTCTGCTGTATTGAACAAGGATCTCCGCGATCACTGCCTCTTTGTCAGTATGCGTAATGGGTCCGCTGTCAAACGACCACCCCTCATCACTGTAAAATGCTCCCTAAAAAACTTCAGCGAGCAGGCCTTTCTAATCGACCTGGTCAGGATGTACTGGAAGGATATTGACCTCAGCCCGTCAATAGAGGATGCCTGGTTGCTCTTTAAAAGTGCTATCCTCGCCATCTTAAATAAGCATGCTCTAATCAAAAAATGTAGAACTAAGAACAGATATAGCCCTTGGTTCACCCCAGACTTGACTGCCCTTGACCAGCGCAAAACATCCTGTGGCTTTCTGCATTAGCATCGAATAGCCCCCGCGAAATGCAACTTTTCAGGGAAATCAGGGACCAATATAATCAGTCAGTTAGGAAAGCTAAGGCTAGCTTATTCAAACAGAAACATACATCCTGTATCACTAACTCCAAAATGTTTTGGGACACTATAAAGTCCTTGGACGATAAGATCACCTCCTCCCAGTTGCCCACTGCACTGAGGCTAGGTAACACTGTCATCACTGATAAATCTATGATAATTGATCATTTCAATAAGGCCAACAGCTCAGCACCCCGTGCAGCAATTTACCCAAATTTCACTGGTCATCCTCAAAGCCAACACTTCCTTTGGCCGCCCTTCCTTCCAGTTTTCTGCTGCCAATGACTGGAACGAATTGCAAAAATCACTGAAGCTGGAATCTTATCTCCCTTTCTAACTTTAAGCATCAGGTGTCAGAGCAGTTTACAGATCACTGTACCTGTACACAGCCAATCTGTAAATAGCACACTACTACCTCATCCCCATATTGTTATTTATCCTCTTGCTCTTTTGCACACAAGTCTGTACTTGCACATCGTCATCTGCACATCTATCACTCAGGTTTTACTGCTAAATTGAAATTATTTAGCCTCTATGGCCTATTTCTTGCATTACCTCCCTACTCTTCAACATTTGACACACTGTAGATAGATTATTCTATTGTGTTATTGACTGTACGTTTGTTCATGTTTAACTCTGTGTTGTTGTTTTTGTCGCACTGCTTTGCTTTATCTTGGCCAGGTCGCAGTTGTAAACGAGAACTTGTTCTCAACTGGCCTAACTGGTTAAATAAAGGTGAAATAAATAAACAAGTAAACAAAAAATAGGCCTCGAGCCATGAATCATCTGCAAATACTACAGTATACATCAGGAATCATTTTTATTTGACCTCTTACTTTTACACTTTGTTCAAGTTACTCTTTTACCTTGCTAGTGTATATACTGTATGCAGCAGTACTGTGTGTAGAGCTGTTCTTACTGACTGCCTACTTGATTGTTCTGTTTGTTCAGGTCTGCTAAGCTGCGGCTGAAGTTGTCACTGTTAATACAAGTTTGTATTCAATCATCCTGTCAGCTTCTGAAAAGAGCCTGAGTGACAGATTTAAGAGGCTGCTGAACCACGGGGTAAACTGCGGGAAAGCGATTTCTCTACTCCCTCCCCATGTTAGATCTGAGACAGACGGGTTCTGCCGAAAAGTTAGACGAGCCGTCTCGTCCGGTATCAGCGTTGACAGTGATCAACAAAGAAGTGTTGTCTTACCTTTTCTTATTGTCTTCCCGCGGTCTCAGAGATCAACTGCCTAAGATTTCTTGGCGCTCTTATCAAATATTGAACCTGTCTGGTTTTTGTTGGAAAAACTGTTGGAGTAAGTGATGTTTCCTGACGAGCTTGGCGCAGAAGTGCTCAAAGTGATATTGACATGTTGTCAAGTCAGCTCCTCTCCCAAAAGGCTTCTTGGGTTTTTGAAGGGCTTGAAGAGCGATCATGATTATTCCTCCATCGGGTAATTACAGCTTATCTCCCGAAATGATGGGTTGCCCTTATTTTTTGTTCACACTTAAATCTTCCTCCGTCAAATCCAAAGTTGTCTAGAAACACCTGCTCTGAAGGTCCGCTGAGATCCCCGACCTCAAGTATGAACAACTCGGGGTTGCTTGATTAGGCCCTGAGCGATATCACATAATCATAGCGGCATCATAGGGACATCACAACACGACATAACACTTTGGTTGAGTCAACCTTAACTCAGTTTAAGATCTGATTATTGAGGGCAGAGATGGACAGAATGCTTCTCTCTTCTTAACTGTGTCCAAACGGTAATTTGGGGACAGTTACCATGAAATACAAATAGCTCAGTGGCAATTATTTACTAAGACAAACAGATGCAGGGGCAGCACTTTTGACTAGAACTGACAGTTACAGATTGTGGAAAGGAAAAGGCGGACAAGGAAAGTAGAGGGAAAGTACACTGCAACTACACTGCGCATGCAGGAGTATTGGAACCCCAACACTGATGGACCTCTCCTGCACCCTCCCAGCAAGACATGCTGTGAGGTAAAGGGGCCGAGGTTGTCGCCCAACTGTGTGACATATTGCTCCGCAGAGCCACTGATGTTTCCCTCTTTCAACCCCCTCATCCACTCCTAAACCTTCATGCCTACCCCCACTCTCCTCACCCCATTTAATTCACCCCCCTCAAAGACACGAGTCCGCACTGTTTTAGATGAGGTGCTCATGGGTGCTGACCATAAAAATAGCATCAAGGCAATGAGCCTTAGAGAGAGATGCAGGGTGGGGTGGGGGGGTGGGGGGGGGGCTGGAAGAGATGGATGGTGAGAAAGAGGAGAAGGATAGATGGAGAAGGTGTAGCAAGGAGGGTGGTGGATATGTGGTGAGAGGAATTGGGAGGGATGGAATGTTAGAGGACAGGAGTTAGATAAAGAGAGGTTTTTGGAGAGCTAGAAAGAGGGAGAGGTAGAGGGAGTGGGGCGAGGGTGATTGGGAGAAAGAGAAAGTCAGCGCGCGCCAGAGAGAGAGAGAGATGGAGGGAAAGAGAGAGATAGAGATAGAGAGATATGGAGGGAAAGAGAGTGAACGCTCTGGGCTGCTGGGACAAATGGGAGTAGACCACTCCAGCTGTGGCCATAAAACAGCAGGTGGACACCATCATTAGACCTGGCAGATGAGGCAGGAGAACCTGAGATCGAGTCCTCCAAACACCCCTCTCTCCGCAGCACCTTGCTCGGCCACTCTAGTGTGCTAAATGTCTGCTCTCTCAGTTATGGTTCAGCATGGCTGTAGTGTTGACACCAGGGGAAAGGTGAAACCTTGATCTCTAAACCCCAGCCTGAACTGAATTTTTTTGCAGAATTGGTTCTGCTAATCACACCTTTTACAGTGCATTAGAAAGTATTCAGACCCCTTGACTTTTTCCACATTTTGTTATGTCACAGCCATATTTAAAATGGATGATTTTTTTCCCCTTCATCAATCTACACACAACACCCAATAATGACAAAGCAGATCCTTTACTCATTACTTTGTTGAAGCACCTTGGGCAGTGATTACAGCCTTGAGTCTTCTTGGGTTTGATGATACAAGCTTGGCACACCTGTATTTTGGTGAGTTTTTTCCCCTTCCTCTCTGGAGATCCTCTCAAGCTCTGTCAGGTCGGATGGGGAGCGTCGTTACACAGCTATTTTCAGGTCTCTCTAGAGATATTTGATCGTGTTCATGTCCGGGCTCTGGCTAGTCCACTCAAGGACATTAAGAGACTTGTCCCGATGCCACTCCTGTGTTGTCTTGGCTGTATGCTTAGGGTCTTTGACCTATTGGAAGGTGAACCTTCACTCCTGTCTGTGGTCCTGATTGCCCTGGAGCAGGTTATCATCAAGGATCTCTCTGTACTTTGCTCTGTTCACCTTTCCCTCGATCCTGACTAGTCTCCCAGTCCCTGCTGCTGAAAAACATCCCCACACCATGATGCTGCCACCAACATGCTTCCGTAAGGATGGTGCTAGGTTTCCTCCAGACGTGACGCTTGGCATTCAGGCCAAAGAGTTGAATCTTGGTTTCATCAGACCAGAGAATCTTGTTTTTAGGGGATTTTTGGCAAACTCCAAGCAGGCTTTCATGTGCCTTTTACTGAGGAGTGGCTTCCGTCTAGCCACTCTACCATAAAGACCTGATTGGTGGAGTGCTGCTGATATGATTGTCCTTCTGGAAGTTTCTCCCATCCCCACAGAGGATTCTGGAGCTCTGTCAGTGACCATCGGGTTCTTGGTCACCTCCCTTACCAAGGCCCTTCTCCCCCGATTGCTCAGTTTGGCCAGGCGGCCAGCTCTAGGAAGAGTCTTGGTAGCTTCAAACTTCTTCCATTTCAGAATGATGGAGGCCACTGTGTTATTGGGGACCTTCAACGCTGCAGAATATTTTTGTTTTTGGTTCCAGATCTGTGCCTCGGCACAATCCTGTCTCGGGGCTCTACGGACAATTCCTTCGACCGCATGGCTTGATTTTTCTCTGACATGCACTGTCAACTGTAGGATCTTATTTATTTTGGACATTATTTTCCTTTCCAAATCATGTCCAATCAATAGAATTTACCTCAGGTGGACTCCAGTCAAGTTGTATAAACATCTCAATGCTGATCAATGGAAACAAGATGCACCTGAGCTTAATTTTGAGTCTCCATAGCACAGGGTCTGAATACTTATGTAAATAAGGTATTTCTGTTTTTTATTTTTAATACATTTGCAAAAATGTCTAAAAACCTGTTTTTGCTTTGTCATTATGGGGTTTTGTGTGTAGATTGATGAGGAAAACAATTATGTAATCCGTGTTAGAGTAAGGCCGTGAATACTTTCCGAATGCACTGTACTTAAACAAATGAGATAAAATCTCCTTTGCAAGAGAATGACCTGTATCATATCACCTACTTTCAGTCCCATGGTGGCCATTTTCCAAGACCCAACCCCTTACCCAGGGCATCTTGTCATTTAAGTCATTGTTCAGATATTAAATAACGTAATAATACAGTGCATTCGGAAAGTATTCAGACCCCTCAACTTCTTCCACATTTAGTTATGTTACAGCCTTATTCTAAAATTGATTAAATGTTTTTTCCCCATCATTCTACACACAATACCCCATAATAACAAAGGAAACCTTGTTTTTTGCAAATGTATTAAAAATTAAAACCTGCAATATCACATTTACATAAGTATTCAGACTCATTGCTTTGTTGAAACACCTTTGGCAGCGATTACAGCCTCGAGTCTTCTTGTGTATGATGCTACAAGCTTGGCACCCCTGTATTTGGGTAGTTTCTCTCATTTTCTCTGCAAATCCTTTCAAGCTTTGTCATTATGGGGTATTGTGTGTAGATTCAAGAGGAACATTTTTTATTTCATCAATTTTAGAATAAGGCTGTAACGTAACAAAATGTGGAAAAAGGGAAGGGGTCTGAATACTTTCCAAATGAATTGTAATTATGAATGACTCTGCTCTTTCTTTTTTTCAACAGTTTATTTAACTAGGCAAGTCAGTTAAGAACAAATTATTATTTACAATGACGGCCTAGGAACAGTGGGTTAACTGCCTTGTTCAGGGGCAGAAGGACAGATTTTTTACCTTGTCAGCTCGGGGATTTGATCTGTCAACCTTTCGGTTATTGGTCCAACACTCTAACCGCTAGGCTACCTGCCACCCCAATTAAAAGCATTTGATATTTGTTTCGATATGACAGAGAAATCACAACTGTTGGTATTGGACTATTTCAATGGCCATATAATTTATGGACTGGCACTATGTGTGACAGAGCTAAAAGGGTGTTGCACGTCAATAAGTCACATAAGTTTATGTGTGATTTGAACCATTCATTTGTATCTATGATATTACCAACCCCTCAGTTCCCCTCAGGCTGTCTGAGTAAAAGTCTTATTAGTTCAATTCACTTATAAAATAAATGATTGAGGTAATGACCGACTGTAATATCCTTTTATAATAATAATCGAGACACAATCATTAAAGAGCCACCAAATGATGTTGTTCAGCCTCCCTCAAGGCAGTGAAAAAAAAATGAAAAAGAGAGATCCGCTATGATATTACTGACAGTTATCCGTGGCCAACAAATGAAGAAGAGTGGGGAGAATGGGCCGGCTTGCTGAAATGAATGCGTGGCATACCTCCCTGGTGCCAAGGGCTTTATGCCTTCATCCCCGTTCCATCGGGCACTGCCGCCGCTCCACGCCACGTCTGTATGCATCGTGAGCCCGAGCGATGAGCGTCTCATAAGCTGCCACTTTGATTTGCAAGGCTCCCAATCAAAGAATGCAAATTAAAATCCCGGTTTTACATACGCCATGTCTCTTTCCTTCATGTACAAATGCAAATGGAGTCGCTTTGCCTCTCGGCGACTTTGTAATTACCTTTATGAAGGACAGCTGTAATACATAATTAACAGAAATGTTTGCAAGGCGCCAAAACCCTCCCCTCTGTTTTGGCTCCCTGGGCAAAGAGAGGGTTTGGGGATTAGTGGATAACTGGGTCGTGTTCATTAGGACATGCAAAAGAAAACATTTTCTTTCATTTGGTGCACTAATGAATACGACCTAGGGTTCTGAAAGTCGTTGTCTGGCTGATGGATTGCTTGTGCAGAGCCCTAGGTGCCCCAGAGGCCATTAGGATAACCCGTGATTTTAGCTTGTCATTTACCAGACAAATGGAGGTGCCTTTCTTACCTATGATTTTTCCTCTTTGGGGCTGGTTTTCCAGACATGGATTTAAGCCTGGTCCTGGACTGAAAAACACAATCTCCCAGGCATAAATGACATAACTGACTTTCAGTGACTTATGTCAGTCACTGAAAGTCACTCAATTAGTCATGTCAGCAAAAAAAAAGTTGATTGGTAGTCTAGCGAGCTGTCTAAACTTGTAGTAATCATGGCTGAACATTTGATTATTTCCTATTGTTGTTGCATTTTTGAGAAGGAACCTGCAAGTAAGTATTTCTCTCCCCCATGGCAAAATAAGTAAAATTGCATGACATTTGTTATAAAATTGCAATGTTTTCTTTCCACCTCATGGCAAAATTTGTAGAATTGCAGGAAATTAACTTTAAAACATTTCTCTTCACCGGTTTTTGCTGCGAGGTGGGGAACCCCCCCCCCAAACAAATCTAGCTTAGGGCCCCTAAAAAGCCTAGAGCCGGCGCTGACTTCATCTGTGTGCCAATATTGTCTAATAGCTTACTTTCTTCATATGTTTCTTTTCCTTTACTAGCATTGTATGATAAGTATATTTTGCCACACTGCTTTCCCCCAGTCTGTTTAGATTAGTGATCCCTTCAAGGAGAGCAATGCATCCTCATTCACTGTACATTGCATGGTCTGAAGCTGACATGAGTGGGACTGAGAGGCTGTCTTTTCCACATCTCCTCAATATACCCTTAGTGGAATGGAACTCTCCACACATTTCTGTCTGAATCCCCGTCTGTTGTTTTACTCCTCTGTGAAGTGGACTCTAAATGATCACATTCAAAGTCCTTCCTACCTTGTTAGGAATACTTTGGAAAGGCATACTTCCTTCCTCGCATGGAGTAATAGCATTTACAAAGTGTACGAACAGGGCATACATCTCACTAAGCTAACCAGAAACACTGAAGAGCCTAGTGGTCAGTTCCCTAAAGTCTAAAATGGAATAACTGTACTCAAAGTTATTCATTCCTGCCTACAATCACTATGAAAGAAGAAATGGCATTTTTTTCATTTTTTTCCATAATCAACTGAAAGCACACTTTCACTTCTTAATGCAGCGAGGATAAGAGTTGAGCATGTTCTCTCCCTTGACAATCCCTGTGAGCCTGGGAACTCTCCCCTTTTGGCTTAGTTTGGTCTTTGACTGGTTTTCACTTTATCCCTCTGTGGCTGTAGTGGGAAGCGATGTGGTGTATACATGTCATCCAGTGATCTCCTTTTAAAAACTGATGCTGATGCTTTTAAATGCACCATCAAGGCAGGGGCTGTCCAAGTCGGTTATAAGTTAACCAAATAAACTGTGACAATGCAATTAATAATGCATATTGTTTGCGAGAGCCTCAGCTCAGTGATTTGACTGATGTATGCAAAGATGGTAATTTATTGAAAGTAAATTCATGTAATTGTGCCGGGGAACTTGATGAACCAAAAGAAGGTGTCAGCATGGCTTCCATCACCATCAGATGAACGGAATCATTAAAGAGAAAAAAACAAATCCACTTCAAAGGGCGGCTACAGAACAAACATTTATTTTATGGGCGCATTTTGTTTCGAAAAAGTTAGGAACGGCTGATATGGTAAATATGTCAGATTTGTTGTAGGTTGTTTTGTTTGTTGTTTTTTTAGTTGTTTTATTTATTTATTTCGGCCGCGGGGATGTAAACATTCACTATGCAGTTCCCATTGGTTTTTATTAATGCAACCTCAGAGATTGTGGTTGTCCCTGTATGAGAAACCCAACTAAATTAAATACCCCTATCCTCCAATTCCCTCCACCACAGACATCGATTGATATGACCACTAACCAGACACCGCAAATAGAATAATCGGTACTGTTTAAATTGAGAGGTAAAAAGATAACCTATCCATGTGGTTCCCGAACCCCAATCTACTCTAACGACACATTTAGACGAGAGACGCAAAAACCACCATATGAGTCGGATAGCGGGACAAGAAAGCAAGAAAGACAGTCACGCAAAAGCAAGCCAGCACTACAGTATGCGTTGCTACGGTGATTTCAGTAAACAAACAGTGCAAATCAGCATTTGTTAGAAAACAACGCTATGGCAGATGGCAAAAGTTGAAACGTTTCAACTCTGGCGGCAAATCCTGTCTACCGTGGCGGCTGACAGCATTCACCGCCAGCCTCAATGGCATTTTTATTATTTTACCTTAATTTAACTAGGCAAGTCAGGTAAGAACAAATTCTTATTTACAATGACGGCCTACACCAGCCAAACCCGGACGACGCTAGGCCAATTGCGCGCCGCCCTATGGGCGGCCAGTTGTGATACAGCCTGGATTCTAACCAGGGTGTCTGTAGTGATTGTTTAGCAGTCTTATGGTTTGGAGGTAGAAGCTGTTGAGGAGCCTTTTGGTCGTAGACTTGGCGCTCCGGTTCCACTTGCCGTGCGGTAGCAGAGAGAGCAGTCTATGACTTGGGTGACTGGAGTCTTTTACAATATTTTGGGCCTTCCTCTAATGCCTAGGCTTAAGCTCAGCAGGCTAAAAGTCTTATGGTGTGCAGATGACTCGGGTTCAAGCCCAGCCAGTCACACTTCCAGTGCTTGCAATGTGATGGATGCATTTCCCATATTTAAATAATATTTATACCACTCTTTCTGTTCCTTCTGTCTCCATCCATCTGCCTATCTTTTCCATTTCCATCTTGTCAAGAATGTCCATTGTTTGCATTTTGACGCAACATATTCTCACCTCTTAGGTGGCTTTAATGATCTATCATCAGCGTCTAAACGGCACCAGTTGCCTTTCTACTGGTCTCGCGCCCCTTTGATTGACACCCGCGCAGGCGAGGGAGAGAAGGAAAACAGCTCTTTGATTGACGCGCGCCACGGTTGTTATTCCCTGGCCGTTTGACCGACAAGTCAGGAAAGAAGAAGAATATCCCCCCCACCACCACCACCTCAGCTCATCCATGTCAAGCAAGCTGTTGGTTACACCGAAGAGAAACGCTTAACACTCTGTTTACCTGACACCCCTTTTTACTCCCCCCGTCACTCGTCTGTCAGTCTGCTGTTATACCGCCTCGCCGTTGAAATGAAGTTGTGAATAACTTCTTCTCCTTCCTGGCAGCTTACGAATGAGGCTGCTAAACACAGACAAATCTGCAAACAAACCACTTCAAGGGGTCCCAAATGTTTCCTCACATCTTGCCGACACATGAAAATGGCCTCCTTTATTATTTTTTTGAAGAGCCCATCAGGCAGGAAATGACAATTGATGTTGAATATTAATAAAGTGTGCCATATGTTCCGGACAAAACACGCCCATGCATTATTAAACGTGATTCGATGTGTCATCCCGCTAATTAGTGCTTGTTAAACGATAATAAAAGAACAGAGATGTAGAACATGATTAAAGAATGAGAAGTTTGTTAACATTGGAGGGAGATGAATGAGAAGAGGACTGATTTGTCAGTTACTGTATCTCTTTTAGTTTCCTGGTAAGTATTGTCAGACAGAAGCTAGCTATACTCATGGTTGTCAAACTCATTTGTTCAGACAGGTTTGTATATTTTCATTGTTTGCATGATACACTTGTTAGTGTGTGTTTAGATGTACAGTGGAATGTTAGGCCTTACACTTTTAATTTGTGTTTTTGTAAATACAGACAGAACTATTTATTTAAGCACATATTCACTGAGTGGACAAAAACCTGCCTTTTGGCCTCAGAACAGCCTTGATTTGTCGGAGCAAGGACTCTACAAGGTGTCGAAAGCATTTCACAGGGATGCTGGCCCATGTTGACTCCAATGCTTCCCACAGTTGTGTCAAGTTGGCTGGATGTCTTTTGAGTGATGCACCCTTCTTTATACACACAGGAAACTGTTGAGCATAAAAAAACAAGCAGCGTTGCAGTTCTTGACACACTCAAACCAGAGGAACTTAAATATTTTGTCTTGCCCATTCACCCTCTGAATGGCACACATTGCAAATCCATGTCTCAATTTTCAAGGCTTAAAAATCGCTCTTTAATAACCTGTCTCCTCTTCTTCACATACACTGTTAGAAGTAGATTTAACAAGTGACATCAATAATATATCATAGACTGACCAGATGAATCCAGGTAAAAGCTATGTCATGGAAAGAGCAGATGGTCCTAATGTTTTGTACACTCAGTATTGATTGCATTTCTGTGTTTAGGATAGTGAAACTGCATGTGTGGTATTTCCCCCTGTTGTGTTAAAAAAGAGCCAATGGTTTTGTAGGGACAAATGAAAAGTAGTGTGTGAGTGTGTCTTTTCTTTACAGTGGCTTGTAAAAGTATTCACCCCCTTGGCATTTCTCCTATTTTGTTGCCTTACACCCTGGAATTAAAATGGATTTTGGAGGCGTTTGTATCATTTGATTTACACAACATGCCTACCAATTTGAAGATGCAAAATATTTTTTATTGTGAAACAAACTAGAAATAAGACAAAAAAACATAACTTGAGCGTGCATAACTATTCACCCCCCCCCCCCTCGGGGTATGTCTATAAGCTTGGCACATCTAGCCACTGGGATTTTTGCCCATTCTTTAAGACAAAACTTCTCCAGCTCCTTCAAGTTGGATTGGTTCCGCTGGTCTACAACAATCTTTAAGTCATACCACATATTCTCAATTGGATTGAGGCCTGGGCTTTGACTAGGCCATTCCAAGACATTTAAATGTTTCCCCTTAAACCACTCAAGTGTTGCATTAGCAGTAGGCTTAGGGTCATTGTCTTGCTGGAAGGTGAACCTCCGTCCCAGTCTCAAATCTCTGGAAGACTGAAACAGGTTTCCCTAAAGAATTTCCCCGTATTTAGCGCCAATCATCATCCCTTCAATTCTGACCAGTTCCCCAGTCCCTGCCGATGGAAAACATCCCCACAGTATGATGCTGCCACCAACATGTTTGGGAAGTCTCCCACATGCCTTTTGGTGAACACCAAAGATGTTTGCTTATTTTTGTCTTTAAGCAAGTGTCACGTGCGTCATATGAACATTCGGATCAAAGCGCAGCGTGATATGGGTGGCACATATTTATTGAAGTGAAACGCACAAAACAATAAAAAACAAACAAAGCATGATGTCAATGAAGGGCTCACAGGCAACAACACAAAAACAACATCCCACAAAACACAGTGGGGAAATAGCCACCTAAATATGATCCCCAATCAGAGACAATGATAAACAGCTGCCTCTGATTGGGAGCCATACCAGGTCAACATAGAAATAAAACAACCAAGATTACCCACCCCAGTCACACCCCGACCAAAATAGAGAATAGAAAGGCTCTCTATGGTCAGGGCATGACAGCAAGGGCTTTTTTCTGGCCATTTTTCTGTAAAGCCCAGCTCTGTGGAGTGTACGGCTTAAAGTGGTCCTATAGACAGATACTCTAATCTTCGCTGTGGAGCTTTGCAGCTCCTTCGGGGTTATCTTTGGTCTCTTTGTTGGTCTCTTAATTGCCTTTGTTGCCTGATTAATGCCCTCCTTGTCTGGTCCGTGAGTTTTGGTGGGCGGCCTACTCTGGGCAGGTTTGTTGTGGTGCCATATTCTTTCAACTTTTTAATAATGGATTTAATGGTGCTGCGTGGGATGTTCAAAGATTCAGATGGTTTTTTATAACCCAACCCTGATCTGTACTTCTCCACAACTTTGTCCCTGACGTGTTTGGAGAGCTCCTTGGTCTTCATAGTGCCGCTTGCTTTGTTGTGCCCCTTTCTTAGTGGTGTTGTAGACTCTGAGGCCTTTCAGAACAGGTGTATATATACAGTTGAAGTCGGGCGTTTACCTAAACTTAGGTTGGCGTCATTAAAACTAGTTTTCAACCACTGCACACATTTCTTGTTAACAAACTGTAGTTTTGGCAAGTCGGTTAGGACATCTACTTTGTGCATGACACAAGTTATTTTTCCAACAATTGTTTACAGATTATTTCACTTGTAATTCACTGTATCACAATTCCAGTGGGTCAGAAGTTTACATACACTAAATCAACTGTGCCTTTAAACAGCTTGGAAAATTCCCCAAAATTATGTCATGACTTTAGAATCTTCTGATAGGCTAATCAATTTGAGTCAATTGGGGGTGTACCTGTGGATGTATTTCAAGGCCTACCTTCAAACTCAGTGCATCTTTGCTTAACATCATGGGAAAATCTAAATAAATCGGCCAATACCTCAGGGAAAAATTGCAGAATTCCACAAGTCTGGTTCATCCTTGGGAGGAATTTCCAAATGCCTGAAGGTACCACGTTCGTCTGTACAAACAATAGTACGCAAGTATATCCACCATTGGACCACGCAGCTGTCATACCGCTCAGGAAGGAGACGCGTTCTGTCTTCTAGAGATGAACATTGGTGCGATAAGTGCAAATCAATCCCAGAACAACAGGCAAGGACCTTGTGAAGATGCTGGAGGAAACATGTACAAAAGTATCTATATCCACAGTTAAACAAGTCCTGTGTCGACATAACCTGAAAGGCTGCTCAGCAAGGACGAAATCCTGCTCCCAAACCGCCATAAAAAAAGCCAGACTACGGTTTGCAACTGCACAAGGGAACAAAGATCATACTTTTTGGAAAAATGTCTTCTGGTCTGATGAAACAAAAATAGAACTGTTTGGCCATAATGACCATCATTATGTTTGGAGGGAAAAGGGGAGGCAAGCCGAAGAACACCATCCCAACCATGAAGCAAGGGGGTGGCAGCACCATGTTGTGGGTGTGCTTTGATGCAGGAGGGGCTGGTGAACTTCACAAAATATATGGTATCTTGAGGCAGGAAAATTATGTGGATATATTGAAGCAACAGTCAGTCAGGTAGTTGAAGCTTGGTCGCAAATGAGTCTTCCAAATAGACAATGACCCCGAGCATACTTCCAAAGTTGTGGCAAAGTGGGGGCTTCATAGCAAAGGGGCTGACTATATTTGCACACACCTCTTTTCTGTTGTTTATTTCTTTATTTTTGAAACAAGTAATTTTTTTCATTTCACTTCGCCAATTTGGACTATTTTGTGTATGTCAATTACATGAAATCCAAATAAGAATCTGTTTAAATTACTTGTTGTAATGCAACAAAATAGGAAAAACAGCAAGGGGGGTGAATACTTTTGCAATGCATTGTACGTAGTGTATATCTGTATATGTGCCTGTGTGTGTCTAATGTATCTGTAGGGTCCCTGTCCTTGTTTGAAAGTCTCAGGACCATCAAATAGCTTTTTACAAAAAGACTGAGATCAGCTGGGCTAAGAATGAGCTCCATCCATCTTCCAGGTCCCTGTCATGGGACACACCTGGGTTGTGTTCATTAGGCAACAAACAGAAGAAAAACTACCTGGCCCAATAAGAAATGGTCATTTTCATTTTCCATTTCAAAACGTTTTCCTTTGCAGGACATAATGAACAGGACCGCCATCCTTCTCTGTCTTTTGGAACGTTACTTCTACATAGCTATATGATACATAGAATGCAGATTTACTGACATGAGAAAGAAACTACATTGACTTCAAAACAGTCCAACTGAAGTTTATCCCAGCCCGATAACAGAAAGAAGGAAAACACTATATTTCTTTGGAACCTTAATTCTATTTCAACAGAGAGGAACACGGTGTCAGCATTCCCCGACAGGGGCCTTGAGAGGGAGTTTATCTCATAGTTAGTTAAGTATCATATTTCCCTACATACTGCAAGTGCCTAATTGGAGAAGGGGGGTTGGGGAGGAGGAAGGGGGTAATTTGGGAGGCCTTATTAACTAGAACAAATTCGGTGAGCTGTTGAAGAGAAGGGAATAGGAAATGACGTTAGCTGCCTCTGTGTTTCGGTCGACTCTCTGTTAAGGCCCGGCTCTCGTGATTGATAACTGCACCAGTTGGGAGAGAGTCAAACTGGGAGAGATGAAGGAGTGACTGGGGAAAAGAAGAGGGAGGGATGGATGGAGAGAGAGGGCAGGAGGGTGAGAGAAAAGAGAGATTGGAGGTGGGGTGGAGTGATTGGAGACATATGCTAGCTCTCGGGCGAAAGAGCGATGGAGAGAAGAATGAGAGAGGGAAAGGGAGGAGATAGATGGCAGTGCCGGGCCATGTCAGAAAGGCTCTCTTCATCATAAATTCCACCCCTTTTTGAGTTTTTTAGAATGTTGGACATGTTTGTCAAGAGAAGGGGAAGGGAGAGAATGATGATGGTGATCGGAATGTGTGTGTGTGCACGCTAGTGTGAGCGTAAATGTACATGCACTCGGCTGCAAAAGCTGGGGCCAAGCAGGAGATGGTGTCAGATTGGCGGGGTGACACTGTTTTCCATTTCCATAATTCACAGCGACAGAACGGGTTTGGCTGGTCACGTTGAAACAACAGCTCTTTTGCTCGGGTACCACACCGGGGTTGCCAAAATTCCCAGTGGCAGCTGACCTAGCACAAGTTTTGGCACACTGAAAAAGGGGAACAACATAATGCGGGCCAGTGACAAATCTGCCATCAGGAATGACGGGAACTCAAACAGCGAGTCCCTTTTCTTTCTATACACATCTGGTTCACCATTGTATTGTAGGCACAGTAAGTACATCAAGATTATCATCCCCAAATATATTTTACAGTTGTTGAAAAGACTTCTTTCATATGCTTTTTCCCTGAATTGATATATTCATCTGTTAAAATGTATAGCCAAATATTTGATTACTGTCCGGAATTTGTTAAGTCAATCAAATGATGACATTTATTTTCTTGCAAATCTTTTGTCAAACTTCATACTTCTATCGGTTCTTATTTAAATGGTGCTCTTTTCAATGAATGCCATATAACCCATTCATACTCTAAGAATATAACACATATATGTATGTCCCAATTTGACAGATTAGATTTCCCAACGACATAGCTTGTTCTCTTCCAAACCAAGAGGCGATGCTGCTGTTGGGCCAAAACACCAGTCTTTGTGTTATAATGTATATTACTGCCTTAATTGTTGCTGGACCCCAGGAAGTGTAGCTGCTGCCTAGGCAGCAGCTAATGGGGATCCATAATAAATACGAATACTCCAGACCGTGGCTTTAACGGCACGCTGCGGAAAGTTGTGCCTCATTGATTGACATCACCAGCCTTGTCATAATTGAACATAATTGGGGCAATTTACAGAGGTCTTTTGAAAAGTGACCAAATAATAACACATGACTTGACTAGGGCATTGTTTTCTCAAATAATTGTGCAATAAGCACCCCGCACACCATTAGTTACATTTTCTCATAAAAATAACAAGCCTTTTGAACTAATACACGCCTCAAACGCCAAACGTGTGGCTGGTGGAGAGATGGTGTAGACTGGTCCAAGCAAAATAAACAAAAGAGTACATACGTAGCAATTTAAAGGTAGAAGAACAATACCATGATATGGTGAGTGTTTCTTCATGTGAAGTAATATGAATTGAGTGTCTATTTTAATCTCTCTTCCTCATTCCTACCAGTTGTGTAGATTTGAAGCATACGTTAGTGGAGAAATTACCATTGCAGCAATTGGGATAACTATCATTACCAATTGTACTTTCAGGTATTGATCAATTCTACTTCGGCCATGGGTAGCATGGACACTGAGTTGCCAAATAGTATTCTCCATCATTGGATGGAAAATAAAGTTTGCCCCCAAAACATGAATAAATATATAAGTCCAATATATATATTTCCTTTCCACTTCAGATCATTATCATTCAGGTTCCATTCCTCTAAATATTTTATAGATTGCCATTTGTTGGAATGAGAGATTGCGCTAATATCACATCGAAATTGAAATGATAATTAAAAATTGTTAGTTTAAAGCTATTGCTGCCCATAAAACTTTGATTACGTGAACATTAGCCACATTACCTTTTAATGGGCCTAACCCATGTGGTTACTCTCTGGATTTGATGTACTACAGAAAGCATATGGTGAATAATGGAGAAAGGGAAGGAGAGGGTAAGCCTAACAGAGAGAGACAGCTTCAGCTTGCCTTCGGAAAGTATTCACAACCCCTGAATTTTTCCACTTTGTTGTGTTACAGCCTGAATTTAAAATGGATTAAATTAAGGATTTTATTTTGTCACTGGCCTACAAACAACACCCCATAATGTCAAAGTGGAATTATGCTTTTAGAAATGTTGACTAATTAATAAAAATATAACTCTGAAATGTCTTGAGTCAATAAGTATTCAACCCCTTTGTTATGGTAAGCCTAAATACATTCAGGAGTAAAAATGTGCTTAAAACTTGTTTTGGCTGGGGGCAGTATTGAGTAGCTTGGATGAATAAGGTGCCCAGAGTAAATTGTCTGCTACTCAGGCTCAGTTGCTAATATATGCATATTATTAGTAGATTTGGATAGAAAACACTCTCAAGTTTCTACAACTGTTTGAATGTCTGTGAGTATAACAGAACTCATTTGGCAGGCAAAAACCTGAGAAGAAATCCAACCAGGAAGTGTAAAATCTGAGGTTTGTAGATTTTCAACTCATTGCCTATCGAATATACAGTGTCTATGGGGTCATATTGCACTTCCTAAGGCTTCCTCTAGATGTCAACAGTCTTTAGAACCTTGTTTGATGCTTCTACTGTGAAGGAGGGGGGAATAGGAGCTGAATGAGTCAGAGGTCTGTCAGAGTGGCATGAGCTGACCATGCGCGGTCACGTGAGAGTTGGCTTGTGTTCCATTGCAATTCTACAGAGAAAGGAATTCTCCGGTTGGAACATTATTGAAGATTTATGTTAAAAACATCCTAAAGATTGATTCTATACTTCGTTTGACATGTTTTTACGGACTGTAACATGTCGGACTGTCTTTTTTGTAAACAACTTTTTGACTTTTCTTCTGGCCTTCGCGTCATGAATTTGGATTACTGCAAAGAAGGGAACCTATTGGTAGAGGGGAAAATATTTTACAAAGAAGACATTGAATACCCCTTTGAGAATGGTGAAGTTAATAATTACACTTTGGATGGTGTATCAACATACCCAGTCACTACTAAGATACAGGCATCCTTCCTAACTCAGTTACCAGAGGAGAAGGAAACTGCTCAGAGATTTCACCATGGGGCCAAAGGTGATTTTGCAGTTACAGACTTTAATGGCTGTGATAGGTGAAAACTGGGGATGGATCAACAACATTGTAGTTACTCTACAATACTAACCTAATTGACAGAGTGAAAAGAAGGACACTTGTACAGAATAAAAATATTCTTAAACATCCTGTTTGCAACAAAGCACTAAGGTAAGGTACTGCAGGTACTGTAAGAAATGTGACAAAGCAATTCACTTTTTGTCCTGAATACAAAGTGTTATGTTTGGGGCAAATCCAATACAGCACATTAGTGAGTACCACTCTCCATATTTTCAAGCATAGTGGTGGCTGCATCATGTTATGGGTATACTTGTAATCGTTAAGGATTGGAAAAATGTTCAGGATAAAAAAGAAACGGAATGGAGCTAAGCACAGGCAAAACCTGGTTCAGTCTGCTTTAATTACCTCCATTACCTCGACTAACCGGTGCCCCGCATATTGACTCTGTACCGGTACCCCCTGTATATAGTATCGCTATTGTTATTTTACTGTTGCTCTTTAATTACTTGTTCCTTTTTGTTCCTTATTCATATTTTTTAAACTGAATTGTTGGTTAGGGGCTTGTGAGTAAGTATTTCACTCTACCTGTTGTATTCAATGCATGTGACAAATACACGTTGATTTGATCTCCACCAGACACTGGGAGATGACATATCAGCAGGACAATAACCTAAAACACAAGGCCAAATCTACACTGGAGTCGATTACCAGAAGGACTCACAGCTGTAATCGCTGCCAAATGTATTGGCTTAATACTTATCTAATCAACATACAGTATATTTGTGTTTTTTTCTCATTATTTATACATTTTTCACAAATGTTCAAATGATTCTTCCACTTTGACATTTCAGAGTATTTTGTGTAGATCCTTGTCAAAGAAATACCAATTAAATCAATTTTAATCCCACTTTAGAAATCAAAACCATATTCAATAGTGCATAGAAGACAACCTGTAGAAGGAGGGTAGGATGTACATTAAGTGTCACGACTTCCTCCGAAGTCTCTCTCCTTGTTCGGGCGGTGTTCGGCGGTCGACGACACCGACCTTCTAGCCATCACTGATCCATTTTTCATTGGTTTTGTCTTGTCTTCCTTCACACCTGGTTCCAATCCCATCAATTACATGTTGTGTATTTAACCCTCTGTTTCCCCTCATGTCCTTGTCGGAGATTGTTTTATTGTATGTTATGTGCAATTCATGTGTCTGTTTGCGATGGGTTTTGTACCCACTTATATTATTTTTTGTATATTTTGTTTTTTGTAGTTTTATGAGCACTTATTAAATGACTCGTATGCATAAAATGTGCTGAGTAGTTGAATCAAAGAGAGAGAAAAGCAATAGTTGAACAGTTTTTAACAAATTAGCTAATTTCTTTAAAAATGAAGGTGAAGCAAGAGAGCTAGATTTATTTTGTTCCATATTTTTTCACTTTCACTAAGCTAGAGAATGCAGCTAGCTAGTTTAACCTACTCAATCACCTGGCTCAAACAGAGAATGATACTGTGTTGGCTATGGCTATCCAACACTGGAACTCTTCCAAGTCAAGTTAAGCTTTTGGTTTTATTAATTTATTGCCACCTGGACCTGCCGGCTCAACTGCTAAACTACTTGTACTCTACTGCATGATTGTAGCGGGTTTACTAACGCGTTAGCTCTAATAGCTATGTCGACTAGCAATGATGTTAACTAATATGTTGACAAGATGTAGGCTGTGTGTAGTGTTTAGCGGTTACAATATGAAGGTTTTGCTTGGAATGTTTTTTTTTCGCCTGGTCACAGACAGCTGATGTGTTGTGCACTGAAGTCCCCAAGTGAAGGGAAAAGGTAAGAGGAGGAGAGCATGTAGATGCGAGAATTAATTCTACAACTAGCGAAATTATCATTCTATTTGTCAGGTGTGTATTTATCCCACCAACGTTTTCAAATCAAATGAAATGGGGTATAACACAAAAGTAATATGAGTGGTGTAACTAAAAATACTTTTCCCGGGAACTAATAATTAGAGTATTTAGTTAGTGTTGAAGGAAGTAACAAGTAATAGGTATAATAATTAATCTTTTTTCCCCGTAACAACCCTAACATTGCATACAGTGCATTCGGAAAGTTTTCAGAACCCTTACCATTTTCCACATTTTGTTATGTTACGGTTTTATTCTAAAATGGATTCAATAAATTCAAATCCTCATCATTCTACACATAATAAATACCCCATAATGACAAACTGAGAACAGATTTTTGGAAATATATAAAAAATAAAAATAAAAAACTGAAATACCGTATTCACATAAGTATTCAGACCCTTTGCTATGAGACTCGAAATTGAGCTCAGGTGCATCCTGTTTCCATTGATCATCCTTGAGATGTTTTTACAACTTGATTGGAGTCCACCTGTGGTAAATGCACACACCTGTCTAAATAAGGTCCCACAGTTGACAGTGCATGTCAGAGCAAAAACCAAGCCATGAGGTCGAAGGAATTGTCTGTAGAGCTCCGAGACAGGATTGTGTCGAGGGACAGATCTGGGGAAGGGTACCAAAACATTTCTGCAGCATTGAAGGTCCCCAAGAACACAGTGGCCTCCATCATTCTTAAATGGAAGTAGTTTGGAACCATTAAGGCACTTCCTTGAGCTGGCAGGCCGGCCAAACTGAGCAATCGGGGGAGAAGGGCCTTGGTCTGGGAGGTAAACAAGAACCCAATTGTCACTCTGTCAGAGCTCCAGTTCCTCTTTGGATATGCGAGAACCTTCCAGAAGGACACTCCACCAATCAGGCCTTTATGGTACTGAGCAGACGGAAGCCACTGCTCAGTAAAAGGACCATGACAGCCTGCTTGGAGTTTGCCAAAAGGCACCTAAAGGACTTTCAGACCATGAGAAACAATATTCTCTGGTCTGATGAAACCAAGAATGAACTTGGTGAACTGATTGTCAAGCGTCACGTCTGGAGGAAACCTTGCACCATCCCAACGGTGAAGCATGGTGGTGGCTGCATCATGTGTGGGATGTTTTTCAGTGCCAGGGACTGAGAAACATGTCAGGATCGAGAGAAAGATGAACGGATTAAAGTACAGAGAGATCCTTGATAAAAACCTGCTCCAGAGCACCCAGGATCTCAGACTAAGGCGAAGGTTCACCGCCCAACAGGACGACGACCCTGAGGACACAGCTAAGTCAACGCAGGAGTGGCTTCAGGACAAGTCTCTGAAAGTCCTTGAGTGGCCCAGCCAGAGTCCGGACCTGAACCCGGTCTGAAATCTCTGGAGAGATATGAAAATAACTGTGCATCAACTCTCCCCATCCACCCTGACAGAACTTGAGAGGATCTGCAGAGAACAATGGGATAAACTCCCAAAATACTGGTGTGCCAAGCTTGTACTGTCATACCCATGAAGACTTGAGGCTTTAATCGCTGCCAAAGGTGCTTCAACAAAGTAATGAGTGAAGGGTCTGAATACTTATGTGAATGTGAATGCAAATCAACCCCAGAACAACAGCAAAGGACCTTGTGAAGATGCTGGAGGAAACAGGTACAAAAGTATCTATATCCACAGTAAAACGAGTCCTATATAGACATAACCTGAAAGGCCGCCCAGCAAGGAAGAATCCACTGCTCCAAAACCACCATAAAAAAGCAAGACTACTGTTTGCAACTGCACATGGGGACAAAGATCGTACTTTTGGAGAAATGTCCTCTGGTCTGATGAAACAAAAATAGAACTGTTTGGCCATAATGACCATCGTTATGTTTGGAGGAAAAAGGGGGATGCTTGCAAGCTGAAGAACACCATCCCAACCGTGAAGCACGGGGGTGGCAGCATCATGTTATGGGGGGACTGGTGCCGCAGGAGGGACTGGTGCACTTCATAAAGTAGATGGCATCATGATCATTGAAAATTATGTGGATATATTGAAGCAACGTCTCAAGACATCAGTCAGGAAGTTAAAGTTTGGTCGCAAATGGGTCTTCCAAATGGACAGTGACCCCAAGCATACTTCCAAAGTTGTGGCAAAATGGCTTAAGGACAACAGTCAAGGTATTGGAGTGGCCATCACAAAGCCCTGACCTCAATCTTATACAAAATTTGTGGGCATAACTGAAAAAGCGTTTGCGAGCAAGGATGCCTACAAACCTGACTCATTTACACCAGCTCTGTCAGGAGGAATGTGCCAAAATTCACCCAACTTATTGTGGGAAGCTTGTGGAAGGCTACCCGAAACGTTTGACCCAAGTTAAACATTTTAAAGCCAATGCTACCAAATACTAATTGAGAGTATGTAAACTTCTGACCCACTGGGAATGTGATGAAAGAAATAAAAGCTGAAGTAAATAATTCTCTCTACTATTATTCTGACACTTCACATTCTTAAAATAAAGTGGTGATCCCAACTGACCTAAGACAGGTATTTTTTTTACCAGAATTAAATGTCAGGAATTGTGAAACTGAGTTTAAATGTATTTGGCTAAGGTGCATGTAAACTTCCGAGTTCAACTGTATGTAGAATGATGACGACAAAAAACTATTTCGTCAATTTTAGAATAGGGCTGTCACGATCGTGTGGAGAGACGGACCAAGGCTCAGCGGGATTGGAGTTCCACATCTTTATTCAGTGAAACTTTAAACAAACCAAGAAACAAACAATGACCGTGCAGTACTGAGGTGCTACATGCACTCTCTCAAAAACAATATCCCACCAAGCAGCTGGGATCAGGGAACCCTTAAGTGTGATCCCAAATTAGAGACAACGAACATCAGCTGCCTCGAATTGGGAACCATACCAAGAGCACCAACATAGAAATATATAACCTAGAACACCCCCTAGTCACGCCCTGACCTACTACACCATAGAGAACCAAGGGCTCTCTATGGCCAGGGTGTGACAAGGGCTGTAACGTAAAACAAAATTTGGAAAAAGTCAAGGGGTCTGAATACATTCTGAATGCACAGAATTTCTCTGACATCAAAATGCAGTTTCCCATTAATTTCTCAACTGCAACAAAACATCTTTAGCGCCATTATATTTGTGTTAGCTGTCACGACTTCCGCCGAAGTTGGTCCCTCTCCTTGTTCGAGCGGTGGTCGACATCACCGACCTTCTAGCCATCGCTGATCCACTTTTCATTTTCCTTTGGATTTGTCTTGTCCTCCCTCACACCTGGTTTCAATCTCATCAAACCTCTGTTTCCCCTCATGTCTTTGTCGGTGATTGTTTGTTGTATATTTTGTAAGTCATGTTCTGGTGTGTAATGGGTTTTGTACCCTTTTATATTATTTTTTGTATATTTTGGTTTTCTGTTTTTTTTGTTGCATTTATTAAACTGCTCCGTTTATACCAAGTTCACTCTCCTGCGCCTGACTTCCCTGCCACCAGCACGCAACCATTACATTAGAGGCCTAAACCAAAACTATGATGATGGTTGCAATCATCAACCTACTTTTATCATTGTGCTAACTGGCTAGATTTATAGGCTAACGATGTTAAAAGAAGGACAACGCACTAGTACTTCAGCTACTTTTAAATTCAATAAACTTTTCATGTTTAAAAAAAAGTTTATGACAGTCTTGTACCATAGGCTTCCCTCTCTCTTTTTGTTTCTCTCTCCCCCTATGCTATTTCAATGCCAAGTCTTTGGCTATTGCACCCAGTCGCCACCCAGAGTGTTGTTTATATTTGTACGGTATTTACGAGCCACAGCAGAGCAACTAAAAGTTGTGGATTAACATGTATTACCTTGACAAACACTGCCAATGCATCTTTGCACAACTTCATTTGAGCGTCTCAGCAAGCCGTCAATAATTCATATATTTGTATTAAATAAACAGGAATGAGCTCTTTACCAGGCTTTTGAGATTATCCATGGGAACTGGAGATGCTAGGTATTTCATAAGGGCTAAACACAAACATTGTTTTCTTATGAGCAGTATGTGTATGTTGTTAGCATTGCTTAACCCACACTGTCTCGGAATGCCTCCCTACACACTATGGGGACCTCATTGAGGATTCACTGAGAGTACCCTAGCTAGCTTCTCTGTTGATGAACCTCACTTTGGATTATAAGAGAGAACCAATGCTTTTCTCTAACATGTAAAGGATGTGCCTCATTTCACTGAACGAGCAATGAGGTCATTAGCAGGGTTGGGGTCAATTCCATTTCAATTCCAGTCTATTCAGGAAAGAAATTACAATTACAATTCTATTCAATGCTTTTCAATGAGGAAATGTTAGAATTTGAGTTGGAGTTTGGTTGACTTTTTGAATTGACTGAAATTGACCCCAACCATGGTCATTAGATACTGTAACAAGAGCATTGTTTGTTAATTCCCCTCATTGACGTCTGCACCTTCTCAACTTGGTTGCAAATGGCTGTCCGATGGCAACAGGTTGTTGCAATGGCCACCTTCAGCTGGTATGTACTCAGAAGGCTGAAACAGTTTGAACTTTGTAGATAGAAATGCAATATATAGAGTTGACATTCTCTGTGACAATTAAGAATGTCTCTTCGTCTGTATTTCTATCTGATCATTTTGTTAAGGTCTAACCCCTGATTAAGCCCATTGCTAAGCAATGCAGAAACAGACTGGTATGCAGTTTACAAACATCAACCAATTGTGTGTCTAAGAAATTCTTCTGAATGTTGGGCCAAGGTTTCCGAGCGAACACTTTATCTCTTTCAAACATGGACATTACAAAAAACAGTGTCCCCGTCTCGGCCTACGTTATTAATTGTTCCTTCACGTTTCTTCACGATGCTAATAAACCAACAACGCTTTCCAAAAACACCTGAAAAATAAGCCCAAGGACAACGTTCTTCACGAAAAAAAGGTGTGGCTGGCCATTTATGAAAAATGATCGGACACAACATCCAAGATTAATGGAACTCGGATGGCTTTTAATTAGTGCAGCTGCGCTCGTTAATTATCCCCCACCCCCGCCAACACAAATATTGTTATATTTAGGGAAACTCTTGATTTATTTCATTTGGTTGGCCAGCAGATATAGATGAATGAGCCCTCACCGTAAGCTTTGTGGGAACACAAAGGCCTAAAGAGTGGAGGCAAGAAGGGAGGCTTGCCCTTAAGGCTGAGTTGTATTATTTTACCGAACAATCACATTTAACAATGATCACAAGTGTAGAATAGAATGGATTGAAATGGTATCTCTCACTAGGGGTTTAGTAGACGGATAGTTTAGGTTGGATCCTGTTTGATCACAGGTCGTCGGAGAACAAGTCAATCATTGGCAGTGATATACTACCCTAGGTATCAGTCTTAGCAATCATTTTCACCTATATGAAGTTATTAAAGATGCACTCCAGTTTTTTTTACTTGTTGAAAACCGATATCCCACGTATAAATACAGTAATGTGCACTTAAGGGTAAACATATATGTTTTTAGGAAAATCTTTTTTTGTTGACACAACTGCAGAGGAGTAGGCCATTGAAAGAGTTGGTTTGAGGGTGCCCTCTGATGTCATCGGCCTCCCCTTTGCTTGCGGGAATAATAGAGAAGTAATAGAGAACAAAAGAGGAAAGAAAAAAATAAATGACACAATGTAAATGGGACAATATTTTCATGTTGCACACCTTTTAATTGTCTCATTAAACGCTTTCAATATTTGCTGATGAATTTCTACAATTTATACTTCGTTTGAGATTTTTAAGTCATTGGAATTTGGAGCTATTGACATTTCAAAAATATTGTCCCATGTACGTTGTGTAATTTACTGATTGACGGTCCTTAACTAGACGCATAGGAATATCGAATCTTAAACCAAATTGACCATGGGTCGTGTGCATCTGTGCTCAGAATTGATGATTACTTGGGTGTTGCCAGCTGTGGTCATGTGGGCAGGATTTAAATAAATCCAACCCAAGGAAAACTGTTACGGTACCCTTCATTCCGTGACATACAATTTTTTTCCTAATTATCTCACAAATCTCAGTTTTGGACAAGACTGACTTCATGGCCCATATTATGCTATTTTCAAAAAGGAATTGTTGCTTATTACTTTCACTTGCTCTTTAAATCTAACTTTAACCATAACCTTAAAACCACAACCTAAAGCTGAATCAATATTTTACCACAAGGAAATGAAAGGACCACTGGCCTGCACATTTAAAATGTTGAAGTGAATCTCCCATGGCGATGGTCTTTGGAAAATGGAAATGTAACTTTTAACAAAGTGAGGCAGAGGTTCCATGACCATGGTGCTCTGCTGGAGGGAGAAGCTGTCACCACTACTGACTGTGTCCTCCTCTTGTTGTAGTAAGTAAAATCATTATGGTGTTACATAGTTTAGCCTTAATGTCAGCTTTAGCTTTTCAGTCTACTGTGATAAGCGATGTCTGTTAAGTAAGAAGATGCCAACATTCAAATGTTTTTGCCAACATTTGAAGTTATGCCTCTCTGTCCAGAAGTGTTCTTCACATCTTATCCAGTTTGAATCATCTGTAATTGTAAGCAAGAAGTAAATATTATACGGTGTTAATCAATTAATTAGATTATTTAGCTTGCCTATGAGCAATTATTGGTCCTGTTTTAAATGCTGTTCAGCTTATAAAGTCTTCATAATGCCTTCATAATGCCTTCCTAAGCACGACAGATGGGTTACAAAGCATCTATAACCGTATGTCATGATATATAAATGGTTTATAAATGTGGCATAACTGTGTGACATAATTACCAATGTCAAATGTGACATAACCCACTATGTTGAATACAAGGAAGGCTTCTCAGAGGAGGAAGGGGAGGACCATCCTCAGCGAATTTCATAAAAATATAAATGGTGAAACATTAAAACTATGCTAAATATATTCACGTCACCAAATAATTGATTACAGCACACTGTTTAGCAATGAAGGTTTACAGTAGCCTCAACAGCACTCTGTAAGGTAGCACCATGGTGTAGCTGGAGGACAGCTAGTTTCTGACCTTATCTAGGTACACAGACTTCAATAGAAAACCTAGGAGGCTCATGGTTCTTACCCCCGTCCATAGTAATTATGACAACTTCCGGAAGTCATCCTCCAACCTATCAGAGCTCTTTTTGGCCAAACAATCAAAGGATGTGCGTAGTGGTTAGAGGTTATTATATGAAGGTTTGGCTTGGGTTCGTTTGCTTGGTCACAGACAGCTGATGTGTTGTGCACTAAAGTTCGCAAGCGAAGGGAAAAGGAGCGCGAGTAGATGCGAGAAGGAATTGCAACGAGCAAAGTGATCATGATGCTTTTATGTAGCTGCTTTATGTAGCTGCTATGAAAGTGTTTGTGTGTGATTAGGGGTGTATTCATTCTGCCGATTCCATTGAAAAACCTTTCGTAAACGGAAGCAAATGGAACGAAACAGTGATAAATATTCTCTCGACCTGTGCACCTACGTTGTAAGCTTTCATTCATAGGCTAGGTTGTAGCAACCTCATGATAACGATAGGGAAAATTAAAGCATTATGTAAAGCCTAAAGCTATCAATGTTACATTGAGCTGGATGAATGGAATATGAATGACATTCATGCAACATACTGTACTAGAAATAATATGACAAACATGTGCATTATAAAGGGTGACATGTTGTGCTGCAGGATGACACACGCTCTAAAGAGAATTAATGTTAGTCACATTACACCCGGCAACAATTACCTTCATGAAAGCCCCCAACATAGGGAAATTGAAAGTGGCTTTCTTCTTAAACCAAGTTACATGTTCCTCAGTACACAAACACACACACAAAAATATAACAAGCCATACCGTGGGGTGCTGGGCCCAGTCAGGTCTTTGACACAACACTATACCAAGCCATATGCTGGACACAGTCAGGTCTTTGGAATGAGATGTTCAATGAGCAGGTGTCCACACACTATTTAGTGTAACAACAAAGGAAGTTAGCAGGTCTGTTAGCTAGCTAGAAATTGCTCTGAAGTCACCGTCATCTACTACAAACTAATTTAAATTACAATAAATAAAGGTTAACTGACTCCTTTTTCACTGTCCAGTGGCACCACAAGTGGGCTTTTGATTTGAAAACTCCCTCACGTGCACTTACTGCGCTACAGAAGCACAGCTATCCAAACAGTGCATGCACACTGAATTAAAGTTAACTATGCTCAAAAATCTAAGTTCATGATTTGGTTTAAGCATTGCTTTAATCACAGAAAATCAGAAAATGCGATGCTTTTCTATTAAAAAGATGTGCATAAAATAAGGGAAAAACAGAAAATAACTGGAGGAAATCTGCAACCTGTAAAAACTAAACCAATAAGATTTTTAAAAAGAAGAAGGAAATAGACAAAAAATAAATACGGATTTTACCCCCTCAAGTTGATTGTGCATCAATCTACATAAATAAATAATACAAAAATCCCCTTCAAAATCTGTCTGTTTAAGCTAGAGATGTCTGGATCAACTGCATCCGCCAATATCACAATCCACTGCATCCGGTGATATCTCAGATCCGCATCTGAAGTGAAAGGTGGCAGAGCTAGAGCAGCGGTGGTATTCGTTTTGCTCTACAACTCCCACTAGTGTCATCGAACTAGTCTGAAGGTAACCGGTACCAGTTTTAAAAATGAACGGCAGGATGAAGGTAGTTTTGTGCCTTCCCCAAAATTGGGTTAAATATGTGTAAACAAATATTTCCTGCGCTTTCTTCAACACTTCAAAACCTTGTTTCTTATGATACATTTTTTTACTGTCTTTTTTGCCATTTATGAATGTGTTATTAAATGTGTTTCTTTGGATCCTAACACTCAAAATCCAATAGCTAAATGATCCACACTATGACCGTCTTAAAACAATTCCACATGTCAGCTTAGAACCCTCTCAACGGCGTAGACTTTATTGAATAAAAAGGCCCTACCATCTTATTGTGTTCTTTAGTGTGTGTCATCCTGCAGCACAGAATTTTGGGGAAAGTTAAAACTCTTTGGGCTAGGGGGCAGTATTTTCACATTCGGGTGAAAAGCGTGCCCAAAGTAAAATGCCTGTTTCTCAGGCCCAGAAGCTAGGATATGCATATAATTGGTAGATTTAGATAGAAAACACTCTAACGTTTCTCATGTCTGTGAGTATAACAGAACTTATTTGGCAGGCAAAACCCCGAGGACAAACCATCCAGGAAAAAAAAAATCTGAGAACACTGTGTTTTCAATTATTTTATATGGGGAACTAGATTTATGAGGCACATGGTTGCAATTCTTATAGCTTCCACTATATGTCAACAATCTTTAGAAATTGGTTGATGTTTTTCCTTTCTGAGTGTCAAGCCAAGTGTACTTTTTTGTTTGGTGCGCGTGACCTGGAACTCGCTCCACTTTCATTTTATCCGCTATTGAACACAGTATATTCCGTCTTAAATTTTATCGATTAGTTACGTTTTAAAATACCTAAAGTTGGATTAGGAAAGTTGTTTAAAATGTTTTACAGGTCACTTACAGTATTAGATACTTTGTAGTCATGTTGGGCGAATTGGAACCGTTGTATTTTCTGAATCAAACACGCCAAATAAATTGACATTTTGGGGATATAATGAAGGAATCTATCGAACAAAAGGACCATTTGTGATGTTTCTGGGGCATATAGGAGTGCCAACAGAATAAGATCTTCAAAGGTAAGGCATGAATTATATCATTATTTCTGACTTTCGTGTCGCACCTCCCTGGTTGAAAAATGTTTGTTGTGCATTTGTATGCGGAGTGCTGCCCTCAGATGATCGCATGGTTTGCTTTCGCCGTAAAGCCTTTTTGAAATCTGACATGGTGGCTGTATTAACAAGAAGTTCATCTTTATTATTTATTTATTACACTTATGATTTCATGAATGTTAAATATTTATACAAATTTAATTTGAATTTGGCGCTCTGCCATTTCACCGGATGTTGTCAAATCGATACCACTAAAGGGATTTGATCCCTAAGAAGTTTTAAGATCAGGTCCAATATTGTCTATGCACACAAGAGGGAATGGGCCATCCTAGAAAGGTTTTAGCGTCATATAATATATGCAATTTATCCAAAGCGACTTACTGGCTCTAACACCCATGGGAATAGAAAGGGGTTGAGTGGGGATGCCCAGCTCGGACGCCAGGGTAACGTCCATGAGACTCACATCGACCCCCTAGTCGATGAGTACCTGAAGAGACTTGGACTGGTCACCCCACAGCAGGTTGGCATAGACAGGAGGGTGAGTAAGGGGAGAAGAACAATTAACATGGAACCACAGCGTGGGGAACCAAGTCATCCTTGGCAGGGAAACATCTGTGAACATGCATCACAGGAGGGACTCCACTTCCTTTCAAACTTCCTGGTTTATACCCTCCTCTCTCCCCCACTATCTCTCTTTCTCTCTTCTCCAGTCTCTCTCTGTTTTGATGTTTCTTTCTCAATCACTTTTGCACCCCTTCCCCCTTTTTTCCCTCCCTCTATCTCTTGACCTCTCGCTCACCCTCCTCTCACTCCCTCTCCCTTATTTTTTCCATGGCCGCAGTAAATGTATGCGCATGAGGGGAGAAATGTAAGGGCTAGAGCAGAAACTAAAATGTTATTATTTACTGCACTCGAGCTACAGAGTGCAAATAGTGCAACTCTATCTCCCTCTCCAACTCAATATCTTCACTCATGCTACCTCTTTCTACAACGCTCTGTACATTGGTGTCAATCACCACTATGTCGGTCACCCCCTTTTCTGCACCTGTCACTCCTGGAAACACGCACATTCACGCACTCACGATCGCATGTACACATGACATGGTAACAGACAGTCTCTCTCTCTCTTTTTTGTTTCTCTCTTCAGAAGTCCTATGTTCCTGACAATCCAAACACTGTACAGTCACTAGACACTAACCTCAAACCACTAGCCTCTTTAGACCCTGGGGACAATAGGACGTTATTCAAGTGGAGGCCCATACTTGAAAATAGAGGCAGAGAAATGGGAGGGTGAAAAAAGAAAAATGTCAGTGTTTTAAATGCAATCATTGTTAGCCCTGAACAATGTCATTTATCAAAGTAGCATTTTGGACTATATAATACGTTTCATATATTAATAACATTTTTCATCTCACACCCGGGACCAAGATTTATGACCAGCAGATGAACACAGGTGATCATCGAATTATAATGACAGAGGGTGAGAGAGTGAAAAAGAAAGAGGGAGAGAGAAGGAGACTGCTTGTCCAGTGTTGACTGTTTCACCAAGCCAATTGACCAAACAACCTTAGGCTTAAATGCTGCCTGTTTAACAGTAGAACTTTGGTCCATCCCCTCACCGGGCTCAAACCAGGGACCCTCTGCACACATCAACAACTGACACCCACAAAGCATCGTTACCCATCGCTCCACAGAAGCCTTGCAGAGCAAGGGGAACCACTACATCAAGTCTCAAAGCGAGTGACATCACCGATTGAAACACTATTAGCGCGCACCCCCGCTAACTAGCTAGCCATTTCACATCGGTTACACCTGCTAATTCAAAGAAAACCCCTCATTGAATGATATCAGACTGAGATCCAGCAAAGGGTTACACAATTACACTGAGTGTACAAAACATTAGGAACACCTTCCTGATATTAAGTTGCACCCCTTTTGCCCTCAAAACTTCATTTAACTAGTCAGTGAAGAACAATTTCTTATTAACAATAATGGCCTACACTGGCCAAACCCAGACAACGCTGGGCCTATTGTGCGCCACACTATGGGACTCCCAATCACAGCCGGTTGTGAACCAGGGTATCTATAGTGACGCCTCTAGCACTGCCTTAGACCGCAGTGCCTTAGACCGCTGTGCCACTCAGGAGCCCATCTTGACACCAATGCTTCCTGTACAGTTGTGTGAAGTTGGCTGGTAGTGGAACTCTACTCCAAATAGCTCATACCGCAGGTGTGCAATTGGATTGAGATCTGGTAACGCCAGGCCACTGCAGTAAGCTGAATTCACAGTCATGTTTGCCAAACCGTTCCTGGACAATCCTAGCCTTGTGGCATGGGGCATTATCCTGCTGAAAAATATATTTGCTGATGGATACACTGCTGCCATGAAGGAATGCATCTGATTGGAAATGATGTTCAGATATCCTATGGCATTCAAATGTTACTCCACTGTTATCATGAGGCCCATTGTGTGCAATGAAAACACACCCCATGCCATCACACCACCACCAGTAGCCTGCATGTTAACACATATGAAATGGATGCATGTACTCATGTGGTTCTCTCTATACCCTCGTCCTCCAATCAGCATGAAACAGCAGGAACCGGGATTCATCAGACCAGGCAATGTTTTTCTAATTGTCCAGTGACCAGTGTTTTCCTTCAGCTGCTTCTTGTGAAACTCTGTAAGATTGTTGGCTGCCATACCCATTAGTTTCAAGGTATGACGAGTTGTGCATTCTTTTATGGGTCTTTGGGCACCAATGTTGTACTGGACTGTCAGTTGACTATCTGTAGCCCGTCTGTTGCTCTGCACATTTTGTGTCAGCCTCCTTTTTCCTCTTTCATCAATGACCCATTTTTGACCACTGGCCTGCTGTTGGCTGGATGTCCTTTGGGTGATGGACCATTCTTTAAACACACAGGAATCTGTTGAGCACTCAAACCAGTGCGCCTGGCACCTACTACCATACCCCGTTCAAAGGCACGTAGATATTTGATCTTGCCCACTCAGAATGGCACACATACACAATCCATGTCTCTAATATCTGAAGGCTTAAAAAAAAGCGTATTTAACCTCCCCCTTCATCTACACTGATTGAAGTAGATTTAACAGGTTACATCAATAAAAGATCATAGCTTTCACCTGGATTCACCGGGTCAGTCTGTCATGGAAAGAATTCCTAATGTTTTGTACACTGAGTGTATATTGCAAGGAGAGGTTACAGAATAGCTTTTATTTACTGGCTTGTGATTTTGAACGGTGTCCTATGAGACAGACAGTGTTAGTAGAAGCAGTGTTTGGTCTGTATTACAGCAAGCTTTTTAAAGCTCACCCATGGGAGCAGCAAAGTGTACATTGTACGTTTTTCTACAGGTGAACATTGTCCTTCCACTCCTGAGAAATCCAGGAATACTTTGCACGTGATTTCGAATTAGCTTGAAACTCAACAGTGAAATGCCCTACGAACCGTGGTGTAGTGGAAGGTAAAACAGCTGTAAAGACTGTTTTACACACCTTTTTGATTTTGCTCAAGCATTTATCCACCTTTTCTTGACCAATACATTTAAAGTATGGGTTACTTTACCTTTTTGTTTTTACCACTACATCATTTACATTTTTTGTCATTTAGCAGACATTCTTATCCAGAGTGACTTGCAGTGGCAATTAGAGTTAGCACTGCCCATGACAACTGGAAATATGTCTTGAATTATACTCATGACAAAATCTCATAATGACATATAGTATCAATCAAAACTTTAGACACACCTACTCATCCAAGGGGTTTTTCTTTTTTACTATTTTCTACATTGTAGAATAGTAGTGAAGACATGAAAACTACGAAATAACACATATGGGAGCATGTAGTAACCAAAAAAGTGTTAAACAAATCAAAATATATTTTATATTTGAGATTCTTCAAAGTAGCCACCCTTTACCTTGATGACAACTTCATGAGGTAGTTAACTGCAATGCATTTCAATTAACAAGTGTGCCTTGTTAAAAGTTCATTTGTGGAATTTCTTTCCTTAATGCGTCAATTAGTTGTGTTGTGACAAGGTAGGGGTGGTATAGAGAAGATAGTCCTATTTGGTAAAATATCAAGTCCATATTATGGCAAGAACAGCTCAAATAAGAGACAGTCCATCATTACTTCAAGACGTGAAGGTCAGTCAATACGGAACATTTCAAGAACTTTGAAAGTTTCTTCAAGTGTAGTCACAAAAACCATCAAGCCCCATGATGAAACTGGCTTCTCATGAGGACCGCCACAGGAATGAAAGACCCAGGGTTACCTCTGCTGTAGAGGATAAGTTCCTTAGAGTTAACTGCACCTCAGAAATTGCAGCCAAAATAAATGCTTCACAGAGTTCAAGTAACAGACACATGTCAACATCAACTTTTCAGAGGAGACTGCGTGAATCAGGCCTTCATGGTCAAATTGCTACAAAGACTAAAGGATACCAATAATAATAAGAGACTTGCTTGAGCCAAGAAACACGAACAATGGACGTTAGACCAGTGGAAATCTGTCCTTTGGTCTGATGAGTCCAAATTTGCGATTTTTGGTTCCAACCGCCGTGTCTTTGTGAGACACAGAGTAGGTGAACGGATGATCTCCCAATTGAGATGGTCTGGGATGAGTTGGACCGCAGAATGAAGGAATAGCAGCCAACAAGTGCTCAGCATATGTGGGAACCGCTTCAAGACTGTTGGAAAGACATTCCAGGTGAAGCTGATTGAGGGAATGCCAAGAGTGGGCAACGCTGTCATCAAGGCAGAGTGGCTACTTTGAAGAATCTCAAATATTAACAATTTTGGTTACTACATGATTCCATATGTGTTATTTCATAGTTTTGATGTCTTCACTATTATTCTGCAATGTAGAAAATAGTAAAAAGAAAGAAAAACAATTGAATGAGTAGGTGTGTCCAAACGTTTGACTAGTACTGTAAGTTTCTATAATCATCATTACATCAGCTGTACCACGTGCCAGTGAGAAAAAAAAAAACTTTCTAGGGCTCTGTAGATATGCATTCTACATTAAATATTTCCCCTATGACATCCCTATGACATCACTAACCATATAAATGAATACAGATAGGACCATAACGATGACGTCTATGGCTGTGACCTCTACAACACACCCATTGTCTGCATGGTTCAGATCTACTTAGCTAGGAACTAATGTCATTGGCCTTGTTGTCAGGAAACAGTTATCCCAAATCCAGGTTTTTGACGATCTTTCACAAAGCAGTGCCTAATCCGGTTAGCATTGACTTTCCTCCCGTTTTCGCTCGTCTGCGTGTCTGTTGCTCGGCCGAATCTATCAGCTTTAAAGCATTGTCAGCCCCCACTAATATATGTCTGGCCTAGGCACTCGCCAACGGTTCATCTTCATTCAGCTCATTTAGTCTGGTGCAGAAATTGATTAGCTGGGCTGAATACAGGGGTTGTCTAGGTGTGTGCACCGGGGGCCTGTCTGAGTAAAATGTGTCTTCACTCCTCGGTCTCTTTTTCCACCTCTTCCTTTCCTTCCTTCCCCTCCACCTTTCTCTTTAACCTTTCTTCCCCTCCACCTTTCTCTCTAACCTTCCTTTCTTCCTTTCTTTCTTTCTACCAAATCACTCATCTTAAGGGACTCTGTAAGGAAAACAATTTGAAGTCCTTCTATCATAAATGTATTTTTATCTCACCAGCTGTCAGACAGGAGAAAGGACACTATTTTAGAGTGTTAGGACAGAACCAATGATTAGAGACTAATGAAGCTGTGTCGATCTGATCAGTGGGTCTTCTAAAAGGACTGTTTGTGACGACCCCATACAAATCGATGCAAATCAAGTGTACCCTGACGATTGAGTTTAACCACGAGCTCTACCACAGACTTTATTATTACCACTGAGTGTCACACTGTCACTGTGATTTAATGCTCAGAAAGATACAGTACCTTTGATGTACACCATGGTCGTGTTCATTAGTCATCAAATGGAAGAAAACAGACTGAAACAGGAACGGACTACTTGGTCTTGTCCAATAAGAAACGCTCCTTTTGGTTTTCCGTGTTTTGCCTTGGTGTGCTCTACTGCATAGCATTTAGAATGTCCTGTTCACATACTGTAATGTATGTGCTGCTAAAAAGGCAAATTTGGGAGGCAAATCCGGGGGACACAGGTGAACATAAAGAACTGTTGATGATTCCACCCGTTCACAAACATTACAACTGTCCGATCAAGGATATAAGCGTTCTGAGCTTTGATCAATTCTAGGAGCATGATATACTGTAGATGTTGTAGCCCGTCATTGTAAGTAAGAATTTATTCTTAACTGACTTGCCTAGTTAGATAAAGGTTCAATAAAAAAGGTAAAAAAATACTGTCATGGTAGTGAAACTCAACATAATGCTCTTCTGTTTGTTTGCATATCAACTACAGAGCACAGGCAATTATTGGAGATCAGCAATACCTGCATGTTCAGCACAATGAAACACATGAAAAAACAACAACACGTAATTCAACTCCATTTACATGTACCTTTACATAAATCATTTGTTTCCCCCTACACACAATTAAGACTGCAGGCTACAACTGCTAATTTGCTTGATACTGTATGCACTTTGTATGAGCAGTGGCACCGCCAGCAACAACAACGTAAACAACAACAAATATCCCGCTCTAATTCTAGTTAACAAACTGTGTTTTTGAACAAGGACAATGTTGTTTATCCTCTCCACCTCTCTCTTTTCCCCCTCTCATTCCCTCTTTCCTTTCTTGTTCCTAGACGTAATATGCCTACATCTTGGGCCTGTCGGAGAGGGAGAGATCAGACACGTAGCGGTGAGGGATCAAAGGGAGCTATCTGATCTCATAAAATCACATTAAAAACTCCAACACTCATTTCGATGCGCTAACATATTGATCGTCGAGGAGGAGAGGATAGGAGTGCTTTGTATTAAACTGCAGGACGACTGAGGGAATCTGATGGAAATCAGTCCCAAGGTCATTAAAATTGCATGGATTTCTATACATTTCCACCAAAAGTCATCTGCTTAACTCCCGGAGAAACAAAATAACACAACGTGTTGATTATAGTGTTTACAATGACATACCATCTGCCCCCACCTCCCCTCCATCTCCTGTCAACAAAGACTCCCACCTATTGCCGTGGATACATATGAGGACAACGACCTCGCTAATTATTTTCAAATTATATATATATATATATACACACACACACACACACACACACACACACACACACACACACACACACACACACACACACACACACATATATATATAAATATATATAAATATATAAGTATATATTTTGTGCACAATAAAGAAAATCACAGAACACTTATATCCTTGATCTGACAGTTGTAATCTTTATGAACGAGTGGAATCATCAACAGTTCTTTATGTTCACCTGCGTCCCCCGGATTTGCCTCCCAAATTTGCTTTTTTAGTAGTACATTCACCGCTCTCTCAAATGGCTACTCCGCCCTCTCGCGGCACAGGCCGAGACCCTGAGACGTGAAACGAACAAGGCCTACCCCAGCTCACAGTCAGCTCAATAGGCAATTAGTCAAGAGACGCTGCTGACAGTGTGTATGCGAGATGCCAGACAAAAGGCAATTGTCTTCAGACATCCCCCAGACAAACAAAAACCGACTCTGAGAATGAGTGCACAGCTGGTAAATAGTCACTTACAGATATGTCAGTCCGTCAGGTGGCTAGCTGCTGTCAGAACCTTTTTTAGCAGAGAGAGAGGTACAGTGTACAGTGAGAGAGTCTATACTAATCTTATCAAAAAAAATATGATTTGTTTCAATATGAACATCTGCACATGGCCTACCTTCCATATAGGCCGACATTAAAATGTAAAAAACAATAAAGTTCTAAAAATATCATACGTTTTCAGTTCATCGCTGATGCTACATGTCACTGTGAATCACTTATCATATTTCCCCCTTTTCAGGGGTATAACAAACACATTAATAGGCAGTGTGTTTGTAGATCGACTGAGGTGAATGAACCTGAAGCAGCCAAAGGTGATAATGTCTGGGTACTTTTTTGCAGGTTTTTTAATTGTATAGAAATGCAGTAAAATAGCTTCAAATTTCTAAAACAAATCCCCCTCCCGCACCCCCCCTTCTGGACCTCACTAAAACTCATAACCTGGTTACACCCCTTCCCCCACCACCATTTTACAGTATATTTCCCCATGTCGGAGGAGTGACGCTCAGTAGATACTTGAGGAATTAGGCAGGTGGTATATCGAAGGTGGGGGGGGAGGATGGGTAATATGGCTGTCAAACATGGCTGAACGATGCACTAGCTGCTCCGAAAGGGGAGTTGTGGGGAGCAGTAGGCCTGTATGGAGATGTGATTGCATTGTTTGCCATTGTTACCCGGTTTGGTTAATGAGTACTTTTCAAACTCAGCCCATTATTTAACTCCTCAGCTGGTGTGGTAGCTGCTGCGCCCTCTGAGTTAACTTGTACCCTCCGTTATTAGAGTCACTCTTGCTCTTCAAGTGAAATGTGGGAAGAGAGGTTTACCACCAATTTTCACAACAACAAAAAATTGGGCACTGAGCAAATTTCAGGTCTGCTGAGCGCAAACTTGGATATTGTAAAAATGCCTTGCAACTTCCAGAGCGCATTTACTGTGAACACTGAGGCTGTACCTGCTTTACGTTACAGTTTTAACAGTGGCCAAGTAGACTACTATGACTATTTGATCATAATGTGAGCCTACCATTAATAAATACAATGGAGAAAATGCATCCCATAACATTTTAACACCTCTATGGGATCGGTGTCCCTCCACTGGGACAGTTGAGCTAACGTGCGCTAATGTGATTAGCATGACGTTGTAAGTAACAAGATCATTTCACAGGACATAGACATGTCTTATATGGGCAGAAAGCTTACATTATTGTTAATCTAACTACACTTTCCAATTTACAGAAGCTATTAAAGTGAGGGAAGCTCATTTTCAATCATGTACGACCTTCCTAGGAGTGTGTAAACTTAAATGTTTTATTACAATGTATTTTTTGTATGTTCTCTATAGTTATGTACTTATGTATTTAACCTGTTACTCCTACCCCCTACTTTTTCGAACATTCTGTTAAAAATCACGCAACATTTCAGCGCCCTGCTGCTCATGCCAGGAATATAGTATATGCATATGATTAGTATGTGTGGATAGAAAACACCCAGACGTTTATAAAACTGGTTAAATCACGGCTGTGAGTATAACAGAACGTGCGTTTCATCGAAAAGTGCAGGAAAATCTGATCACTGAAAATGGAAAAATATATCCATGCGCGACTTGAACCCATTGATAAAGGTGAACCACATTTAATGGGGCTGAGGTTGCAATACCTACAGCTTCCACACGTTGTCTAGAGTCTTGTCATTTGCCTACTATTTGTTTCTTGGTCAAACAGACGCAAGGCAGCGCATTTCTTCCGGTCTCCGACCGGATATTTTGGTTGAGATTTACCCGGACATTATTTCCAGACGGACAGCTAAAGAATATACTTCGCCTCGTGATCAATTTGATCGCTTATTAACGTTTACTAATACCTAGTTGCATTACAAAAGTATTTCGAAGTGTTTTGTGAAAGTTTATCGTCAACTTTTTTTATTAAAAAAAATGACGTTACGTTATAAGACGCTATTTTTTTTCGTTTATCACACAGTCTTCATAGATCGATATCTAGGCTATATATGGACCGATTTAATCGAAAAAAAGACCCAATAGTGATTATGGGACATCTAGGAGTGCCAACAAAGAAGATGGTCAAAGGTAATGAATGTTTTATATTTTATTTGTGCGGTTTGTGTAGCGACGACTATGCTAATTATTTTGTTTACGTCCCCTGCCGGTCTTTTGGGGTGTTTACATGCTATCAGGTAATAGCTTCTCATGCTTTCGCCGAAAAGCATTTTAAAAATCGGACTTGTTGCCTGGATTCACAACGAGTGTAGCTTTCATTCAATACCCTGCATGTGTATTTTAATGAACGTTTGAGTTTTAACTAGTACTATTAGCATTTAGCATAGCGCATTTGCATTTCCAGATGTCTAGATGGGATGCCTGCGTGTCAGGTAGGAGCAAGAGGTTAAAATTGATCAATTTACAATTTCAGCACATTTGGGCAAATTTTCTGACTTATTGCAATACTTCACTGGATCAGTCTGAAACTTTGCACATACACTGCTGCCATCTAGTGGCCAAGATCTAAATTGTGCCTATACTGCAATATTATATTACGGACTTTCACATGCATTTCAAAGATGATACAAATAAAACAAAATATAATTCAAATAAAACCATAATTTTTTTGTTTGTATTATCTTTTACCAGATCGAATGTGTTATATTCTCCTACATTCATTTCACATTTCCACAATCTTCAAAGTAATTTCTTTCAAATGGTATTAAGAATATGCTTATCCTTGCTTCAGGTCCTGAGCCACAGGCAGTTAGATTTGGGTGTGTCATTTTAGCGTGAAAATTGAAAAAAAGGGTCCGAACCTTTTAACATGGAAATAGCCGTTTTTTCATTCAGCCTACAGTTGCAGCCAATGTGTGGTATTCAATGTAGACCTACATTCCATGAGACTTTTGAATAAAAACATACAGGGCTTTAAATTAACCTGTTCATCTACAAGACCTTCAGACAAGGAGGTGATTAAAAATGTATAATAATAGAATCCTACTCCTATATGATCTACCTTCAACAAAATCTCTTGCATAGTTTGTTTTGTTTCGGTATGCTGCATTGAAAGTGGCTAATATTGCATTGATTCGATCACAATTGCCAAAGTAAATGGAAATGTTGATAGTGTATGGCTGAGATCCCGCTAACGGGATCGATATGACAACAGCCAGTGAGTGCAGGGCGCCAAATTCAAACAGAAATCTCATAATAAAAATTCCTCAAACATACAAGTACTTTACACCATTTTAAAAATTCTTGTTAATCTCACCACAGTGTCCAATTTCAAGTAGGCTTTACGGCGAAAGCACCACAAACAATTATGTTAGACGAGTGCCTATTCACAGAAAAACACAGGCATTTTTTCCAGCCCAAACGAGGAGTTTTGATGACCTTCATCAGATGACACTCATAGGACTTCATGTTACACAATACATGTATGTTTTATTCGATAAAGTTCATAGAAAAAAGTCTAAGTATACATTGGCGCGTTATGTTCAGTAGTTCCAAAAACATCCGGTGATTTTGCAGAGAGCCACATCAATTTACAGAAATACTCATCATAAATGTTGCTGAAAATACAACTGTTATACATGAAACTTTAGATAAACTTCTCCTTAATGCAACCACTGTCAGATTTCAAAAAAGCTTTACCGAAAAAGCAAACCATGCAATAATCTGAGTACAGCGCTCAGAGACCAAAACTAGCCAAACAGATATCCTCCATGTTGTGCAGTCAACAGAAGTCAGAAATAGCATTGTAAATATTCACTTACCGTTGATGATCATCATCAGAATGCACTCCCAAGAATCCCAGTTCCACAATAAATGTTTGATTGTTCAATAAAGTTCATCATTTACGTCCAAATACCTCCTTTTGTTAGCGCGTTTGGTAAACAAATCCAAACTCACGACATGCGTGCAAGTCCAGCGGAAAGTACGGATGCAAAGTCCAAAAAGTTATTTTACAGGTCGTAGAAACATGTCAAACGAAATATAGAACCAATCTTTAGGATGCTTTTAACATAAATCTTCAATAATGTTCCAACTGGAGAAATCCTTTGTCTGTAGAAATGCAATGGAACAGAGCTCGCTCTCACATGGGCTCGCGAGACTGAGCTCGTGGCTCTCTGCCAGACGTCTGACTCATTCCCCTCTCATTCACCCCCACTTCACAGTAGAAGCGTCAAACAAGGCTCTAAAGACTCTTGACATCTAGTGGAAGCTTTAGGAAGTGCAAATTGACCCAATAGACACTGTGTGTTCTATAGGCCAAGAGTTGAAAAACTACAAACCTCAGATTTCCCACTTCCTGGTTGGATTTTTTCTCATGTTTTTGCCTGCCATATTAGTTATGTTATACTCACAGACATCATTCAAAAAGTTTGAGAAACTTCAGAGTGTTTTCTATCCAAATATACTAATACTATGCATATCTTAGCTTCTGGGACTGAGTATCAGGCAGTTCTCCAGGCATCTCTGGGCACCTTATTCATCTAAGCTACTCAATACTGCCCCCAGCCATAAGAAGTTAACTTTCTAGAGTTTACTTTCTAGTTAAGTGAAGTTCAATCTCATGCTTCTGTCCTGTGGGCTGATATTTCTTCTGCACTCTGCTCAACAGTCCTGGGATCTGTGTGGCTGGATCTGTGTGGCAGTCTCTGGGCTACTGCACGCCTGTGCTTGTGTGCAGCTTACAGGGAACATTGTTTACCACCTAGGTATGTGCTGTAGGCATGTGGTTTTGTCTTATCTTTGAGCCTACGTATGGTATTTTAGGCCATTTTAGGTCTCTGGGACAGATTTAAGGCATGCAGGCTTTAGTTCCAGCCCAGATTAATCTGGTGTGTAAATAACAGTAGGGTCGGGCCATGTACATCACTTCTTTTTCCCTCCCTGTCCTTCACTCTTTCTCTCTCAGGTCCAGAATCATTTTACATCTCCCCCTGCTTCCCTCTTTCTATCTCCCAACTTTTACTTTCCCACCTCTTTCTGTTTCATCTCCTCTTCTCTCCACCACCACCTTCTATCATCTAATATTTTCCTCTTCCATTCACCCTCTTCACTCCCTCTCTCACCAACCTTCTTTTCTCTCTCCCATCTCTTCCTTCAGTCTACCAACCTCTCCTACTCTGATGGCCCTGTGTCGGTTTAAATTGCTTCTTTTCCTTCCACCTTTTTTGCTAATGCTCTTTCATAGGCCTTCAACCAGTAAGGCAATTCCATTGGCCTTTGGTGCATATTTGCTTCTAATTATGCAGTATATTTCACTTAGTGCCTTAAGCTTGTTAAGGTGCTATTGACAGGGGAGGATTGATTTTGTTGTAGCTTTCTCCTTTCGCTGATGTCCGATTGATTAACTTGTTTTAATGGTGCTGCACTGTGTTCTCTAACACGTTGGTGTCATTTGTAATGGTTGGCTCAGTGAAGTGTACAATATGCTGCCCTACAAAGGCAAAGTGCAGTAACTACGTTAAAGAAATTAACTGCAAAATCTGACTTCAAACATTTTTATTTCTGTCTGCAAATCTGCAATTTCATGATATACTACATGACCAAAGGTATGTGGACACCTGGTCGTTGAAGATCTCATTCCAAAATCATGGGCATTCATGTGAATTGGTACCCTCTTTGCTGCTATAACATTCTCCACTCCTCTGGGAAGGCTTTTCACTGTGGGGACTTGCTTCCAGTCAGCCACAAAATCAATAGTGAGGTCAGGTTCACAGTCTTCGTTCCAATTCATCCCAAAGGTGTTCGATGGGGACTGTGCAGGGGGCATTGTCATGCTGAAACGGGAAAGGGCCTTCCCCAAATTGTTGCCGCAAAATTGGAAGCACAGAACTGTCTAGAATGTCATTGTATGATGTAGCGTTAAGATTTCCCTTCACTGGAACTAAGGGGCCTAGCAAGAAACATGAAAAACAGCCCCAGACCATTATTCCTCCACCACCAAACTTTACAATTGGCACTATGCATTCGGGCAGGTAGTGTTCTCCTGGCATCCGCCAAACCCAGATTTGTCCATTGGAATGCCAGATGGTGAAGTGTGATTCATCACTCCATAGAACGCGTTTCCACTGTTCCAGAGTCCAATGGCGGTGAGCTTTACACCCCTACAACCGACGCTTGGCATTGCGTATGGTGATCTTAGGCTTGTATGTGGCTGCTCATCCATGGAAACCCATTTCATGAAGCTCCCAACTAACAGTTAGTGTGCTGACATTGCTTCCAGAGGCAGTTTGGAACTTGGTATTGAATGTTGCAACCGAGGAGATGATTTTTACGAGCACTTCAGCACTCGGTGGTTCCATTCTGTGAGCTTGTGTGGCCTACCACTTTGCGGCTGAGCTGTTGTTGCTCCTAGATGTTTCCACTTCACACTAACACCACTTACAGTTGACTGGGGCAGATCTAGCAGTACAGAAATTTGACGAACTGACTTGTTGGTCACTGAGCTCTTCAGTACGGCCATTCTACTGCCAATGTTTGTCTATGGAGAATGCATTTTTTATTTATTTTTTATTGGGACTTCCAATCACAGCCGGTTGTGATACAGCCTGGAATCAAACCAGGGTCTGTAGTGACAGCTCTAGCACTGAGATGGACTGCCTTAGACCACTGCGCCACTCGGGAGCCACATCGCTGTGTGCTCAATTTTATACACCTGTCAGCAACAGGTGTGGCTGAATAGCCGAATCCAAAAACTTTTGTATATACTGTATAGTGTATATTCTAACTGACTAGCTTGTTCTTCTGTCAGGAATCTAAATACCAAATTAATCAGATAATATATAGTGCTTTCAGAAAGTACTCTCACCCCTTGACTTTTTCCACATTTTGTTTTCTTACAGTCTGAATTTAAAATTGATGGTTGCTGGCTAACACACAATACCCCATAATGTCAAAGTTGGATGGGCACTTCTCATTTATTGATTTAATTCATTAAAAATGTAAAAGAAGAAATGTCTTGTCAATAAGTATTCCACCACTTTGTTATGGCAAGCCTAAATAAGATCAGCAGTACAGATGTGCTTAAACAAGTCGCATAATAAATTCCATGTACTCACTCTGTGTGCAATAATAGTGTTTAAAAGTATTTGTAATGCCTACCTCATCTCTGTACCCTACTCATACAATTATTAAGGTCCCTCGGTCGAGCAGTGAATTTCCAACATAGATTCAACCGCAAAGACCAGGGAGGTTTTACAATGCCTCCGCAAAGAAGGGCACCTTTTGATAGATGGGTACAAACAAAATCAGACATTGAATATCCTTTTGAGTAAGGTGAAGTTATTAAGTACCCATTGGATGGTGTATCAATACACCTAGTCACAACAAAGATACAACATCCTTCCTAACTCAGTTGCCGGAGAGGAAGGAAACCGCTCATCTCTGTACCCCACACGTTCAATTACTGTATCTGTAAGGTCCCTCAGTCAAACACTGAATTTCAAACACAAATTCAACCACAAAAATCTGGGAGGTTTTCCAATGCCTGGCAAAACTCCCAGTCACTACAAATATACAAGCATCGTTCCTAACTCAGTTGCCGGAGAGAAAGGAAACCGCTCAGTGATTTCACCATGAGGCCAAAGCTGACTTTAAAACAGTTACAGAGTTTAATGGCTATGATAGGAGAAAACTGAGGATGGAGCAACAACATTGTATTTACTTCACAATAGTACCCTAATTTACTGAGTGAAAAGAAGGTATTGTGCAAAGAAAAAAATCCAAAACATGCATCCAGTTTGCAACAAGGCTCTAAATTAATTCTGCAAAAAAATGTGGCAAAGGAATTCACTTTTTGTCCTGAATACAAAGTGTTATGTTTGGGGCAAATCAAATGCAACACATTACTGAGTACCACTCTCCATACTTTCAAGCATAGTGGTGGCTGCATCATGTTATTGGTATGCTTGTCATCATTAAGGACTGAGGAGTTTTTCAGGGTTATAAAGAAACGGATTGGAGCTAAACACAGGCAAAATCCGAGAGGAAAACCTGGTTCAGTCTGCCTTCCACCAAGCACTGGGAGATTAATACTCCCTTAAGCACCATCCACAGGGTATGTCATGGCGTTGCAAAATGGAGTGACGTCCTTCCTTCAAGATCCCTGTTACCCTGTAAAAATCTCCCACTTTACCACCACCAAACCACCCCCAGAACATCACATTGGCTTCACCATGCTTGACAGATGGCGTCAGGCACTCCTCCAGCATCTTTTAATTTTTTCTGCGTCTCACGAATGTTCTTCTTTGTGATTCGAACACCTCAAACTTAGATTTGTCTGTCCAAAACACTTTTCTTTCTAATCTCCTCTGTCCAGTGTCTGTGTTCTTTGACCCAACTTAATCTTTTATTTTTATTGGCCATTCTGAGATATGGCTTTTTCTTTGCAACTCTGCCTAGAAGGCCAGCATCCCGGAGTCGCCTCTTCACTGTTGATGTTGAGACTGGTGTTTTGCGGGCACTATTTAATGAAGCTGCCTGTTGAGGACTTGTGAGGCATCTGTTTCCCAAACTAGACACTCTAATGTACTTGTCCTCTTGCTCAGTTGTGCACATGGGCCTCCCACTCCTCTTTCTATTCTGGTTAGAGCCAGTTTACGCTGTTGTGTGAAGGGAGTAGTACACAGCATTGTACGAGATCTTCAGTTTCTTTGCAATTTCTCGCATGGAATAGCCTTCATTTCTCAGAACAAGAATATACTGATGACTTTCAGAAGAAAGGTCTTTGTTTCTGGCCATTTTGAGCCTGTAATCGAACCGCCAAATGCTGATGCTCGTGCTAAAGTCGTGCTATAAATTCACAGACAACACAAAGATTCCTTGATGTCCTTCCAAATTCCCTCTGTCTACCCAAGGACGCCAGAGGACAAAAATCAGTTAACCACCTAACTGAGGAACTCAATTTAACCTTGCGCAATACCCTAGATGCAGTTGCACCCCTAAAAACTAAAAACATTTCTCATAAGAAACTAGCTCCCTGGTACACAGAAAATACCTGAGCTCTGAAGCAAGCTTCCAGAAAATTGGAACGGAAATGGCGCCACACCAAACTGGAAGTCTTCCGACTAGCTTGGAAAGACAGTACCGTGCAGTACCGAAGAGCCCTTACTGCTGCTCGATCATCCTATTTTTCTAACTTAATTGAGGAAAATAAGAACAATCCGAAATTCCTTTTTGATACTGTTGCAAAGCTAACTAAAAAGCAGCATTCCCCAAGAGAGGATGACTTACTTTAGCAGTGATAAATTCATGAACTTCTTTGAGGAAAAGATTATGATTATTAGAAAGCAAATTACGGACTCCTTAAATCTGCGTGTTCCTTCAAAGCTCAGTTGTCCTGAGTCTGCACAACTCTGCCAAGAACTAGGATCAAGAGAGATGCTCAAGTGTTTTAGTACTATATCTCTTGACACAATGATGAAAATAATCATGGCCTCTAAACCTTCAAGCTGCATACTGGACCCTATTCCAACTAATCTACTGAAAGAGCTGCTTCCTGTGCTTGGCCCTCCTATGTTGAACATAATAAACGGCTCTCTATCCACCGGATGTGTACCAAACTCACTAAAAGTGGCAGTAATAAAGCCTCTCTTGAAAAAGCCAAACATTGACCCAGAAAATATAAAAAAACTATTGGCCTATATCGAATCTTCCATTCTTCTCAAAAAAAATTGAGAAGGCTGTTGCGCAGCAACTCACTGCCTTCCTGAAGACAAACAATGTATACGAAATGCTTCTGTCTGGTTTTAGACCCCATCATAGCACTGAGATGGCACTTGTGAAGGTGGTAAATGACATTTTAATGGCATCGGACCGAGGCTCTGCATCTGTCCTCGTGCTCCTAGACCTTAGTGCTGCTTTTGATACCATCGATCACCACATTCTTTTGGAGAGATTGGAAACCCAAATTGGTCTACACGGACAAGTTCTGGCCTGGTTTAGATCTTATCTGTCGGAAAGATATCAGTTTGTCTCTGTGAATGGTTTGTCCTCTGACAAATCAACTGTAAATTTCGGTGTTCCTCAAGGTTCCGTTTTAAGACCACTATTGTTTTCACTATATATTTTACCTCTTGGGGATGTTATTCGAAAACATAATGTTAACATTCACTGCTATGCGGATGACACACAGCTGTACATTTCAATCAAACATGGTGAAGCCCCAAAATTGCCCTTGCTAGAAGCATGTGTTTCAGACATAAGGAAGTGGATGGCTGCAAACGTTCTACTTTTAAACTCGGACAAAACAGAGATGCTTGTTCTAGGTCCCAAGAAACAAAGAGATCTTCTGTTGAATCTGACAATTAATCTTAATGGTTGCACAGTCGTCTCAAATAAAACTGTGAAGGACCTCGGCGTTACTCTGGACCCTGATCTCTCTTTTGAAGAACATATCAAGACCATTTCAAGGACAGCTTTTTTCCATCTACGTAACATTGCAAAAATCTAAAATCAATTTTTCAGTTTTTGATTTGTTAAAAAAGTTTGATGTCGTTCCACTCTCATGATTGTGTATCACTTGTTGATTCTTCACAAAAAAATACAGTTTTATATCTTTATGTTTGAAGCCTGAAATGTGGCAAAAGGTTGCAAAGTTCAAGGGGGCCGAATACTTTCGCAAGGCACTGTATGTGAGTTGGTGTGCATGTGTGTCAGTATAAATGTATGTACATATTATGTGTGAGTGAGAAAATTATGGAGTGAGAGTGTGTGTGAGTGTGTGTGTAGGGCCCAGTGAGTGTGTGTGTGTAGGGCCCTGTGAGTGTGTGTGTAGGGCCCTGTGAGTGTGTGTGTGTGTGTAGGGCCCTGTGTGTGTGTGTGTAGGGCCCTGTGAGTGTGTGTGTGTAGGGCCCCTGTGAGTGTGTGTGTGTAGGGCCCTGTGAGTGTGTGTGTGTGTAGGGCCCGGTGAGTGTGTGTAGGGCCCGGTGAGTGTGCATAGAGACACTGCAAAAATAAAAGTTCAATCAAATTACAAGGTTAACTCAGATAGTCCGTGTAGCTATTTTGTTTGCTATTTATCAGTCTTATTGCTTGGGTATAAAAACAGTTCAAGAGCCTGTTGGTGTCAGACTTGATGCACCGGCACGACTTGCTGTGCGGAAGCAGAGTGAATAGTCCTTCCACACCGCCTGATATACATAGATAACGTGGATGGCAGGGAGCTCAGCCCCAGAGATGTACTAGGCTGTTTGCATCATCCTCCAAAGTGCCATGTGATCGAAGGCAGTGCTATTGCCATGGCAGCCAGTGATGTAGCCAGTCAATATACTCTCAATGACACAGCTGTAGAACCTTTTGAAGATTTGAGGGCCCATGCCAAACTTTTTCACACTCCTAAGGGGGAAGAGGCACTGTCGCACCTTCGTCATGACTGTGCACGTGTTTGGACCATTTTAAGTCTGTAGCGATTTGGACACCGAGTAACTTGAAGATCTCGACCTTCTCCACTACAGCCCCGTTGATGTGAATGGGGGTGTGGTCACCCCCCCATTTCCTGTAGTTCACGATCAGCTCCTTGGTCTTACTGACGTTGAGATAGAGGTTGTTGCTCTGGCACAACACTGCCAGGTCACTGACCTCCTCCCTGTTGGCCGACTCTTCGTTGCCGGTGTTCAGGCCTGCCACCGTCATTTCATCAGCAAACTGAATGATGGTGTGGCAGGAGAAAAAGATGGTGATGGGATATACAGTTGAATTCGGAAGAGTCATTAAAACTTGTTTTTCAACCACTCCACAAATTTCTTGTTAACATACTATAGTTTTGGCAAGTTGGTTAGGACATCTACTTTGTGCATGACACAAGTAACTTTTCCAACAATTCTTTACAGACAGATTATTTCACTTATAATTCACTGTATCACAATTCCAGTGGGTCAGAAGTTACATACACGAAGTTGACTGTGCCTTTAAACATATTTCCAGGAAATTATGTCATGGCTTTAGAAGCTTCTGATAGGCTAATTGGCATCATTTGAGTCAATTGGAGGTGTACCTGTGGATGTATTTCAAGGCCTACCTTCAAACTCAGTGCCTCTTTGCTTGACATCATGGGAAAAATCAAAAGAAATAAGCCAAGACCTCAGACAAAAATTGCAGAACTCCACAAGTCTGGCTCATCCTTGGGAGCAATTTCCAAAAGCCTGAAGGTACCACGTTCATCTGTACAAACAATAGTACACAAGTATAAACACCATGGGACCACGCAGTCGTCATACCGCTCAGGAAGGAGACGTGTTCTATCTCCTAGAGATCTCCTAGAGATGATTTTGGTGCAAAAAGCGCAAATCAATCCCAGAACAACAACAAAGGACCTTGTGAAGATGCTGAAGGAAACAGGTACAAAAGTATCTATATCCACAGTAAAATTAGTCCTATATCGACATAACCTGAAAGGCCGCTCAGCAAGGAAGAAGCCACTGCTCCAAAACCGCCATAAAAATATTCAGGCTACTGTTTGCAACTGCACATGGGGACTTTTTGGTGAAATGTCCTCTGGTCTGATGAAACAAAAATAGAAATGTTTGGCCATAATGTCCATCGTTATGTTTGGAAGAAAAAGGGAGAGGCTTGAAAGCTGAAGAATAACATCCAAACCGTGAAGCACGGGGGTGGCAGCATCATGTTGTGGGGGTGCTTTGCTGCAGGAGGGACTGATGCATTTCACAAATTAGATGACACCATGGTGATGGAAAATGATGTGGATATATTGAAGCAACATCTCAAGACATCAGTTAAGTTAAAGCTTAGTCGCAAATGGGTCTTCCAAATGGACAATGACCCCAAGCATACTTCCAAAGTTGTGGCAAAATAGCTTAAGGACGACAAAGTGAAGGTGTTGGAGTGGCCATCACAAAGCCCTGACCACAATCCTATAGAAAATTTGTTTGCAGAACTGAAAAAGTGTGTGCTAGCAAGGAGGCCTACAAACCTGACTCAGTTACACCAGCTCTGTCAGGAGGAATGGGCCAAAATTCACCCAAGATATTATGGGAAGCTTGTGGAAGGCTACCCGAAACGCTTGACCCAAGTAAACAATTTAAAGGTAATGCTACCAAATACTAATTGAGTTTGTGTAAACTTCTGACCCACTGGGAATGTGATGAAAGAAATAAAAGCTGAAAGAAATAATTCTCTGCTATTATTCTGACATTTCACATTCTTAAAATAAAGTGGTGATCCCAACTGACCTAAAACTGAGAAATTTTACTAGGATTAAATGAAAAACGGAGTTTAAAATGTATTTGGCTCAGGTGTTTGTAAACTTCCGACTTCAACTGTAGTTCTCCAAAGATATTTGTGAACCAAATATTTAGTTAATATAATTTTTTTAAGTCTTTAAAATGATGTAGACGTTGACAAACTTACCAGGAGTCCAGGAGTAATCAGAATTTAAACAAGTTAAAGGACACGTCCAAGTTATCTGTTAGCCACAGTTCACAGGATGTTTTGATTCTGTTATTGTCATTGTCGCTATACTCCGAGCTTCGGAGCTGACAGGGGAGTGCAGGCAATTAGGAGCCCAGATGAGTGACCTCAACGTTGGACTCGGAGCGCAGTGAACAGTCTTGCAGTTGAAAAAACATGGCGAGCTTTTCATTTGGTATCTCTCGGTCCTTCTCTCTCTCCCTGGGTCTCTCTCTTTTTGTCACTCTCTCTCCCTAGGTCTCTCTCTTTGTCACTCTCTCTCCCTAGGTCTCTCTTTTTGTCACTCTCTCTCCCTGGGTCTCTCTCTTTGTCACTCTCTCTCCCTGGGTCTCTCTCTTTGTCACTCTCTCTCCCTAGGTCTCTCTTTTTGTCACTCTCTCTCCCTAGGTCTCTCTCTTTGTCACTCTCTCTCCCTAGGTCTCTCTTTTTGTCACTCTCTCTCCCTAGCTCCTCCTCTTTTTATTTCTCTCTCTGCTTCTCTCCCCATGTGACATATCCCTGCCCCTGTTAAGTGGCCCTGGCCTCTCTCCTCTCTTACAGGTGAAATATATTCTCACATAGGCCTCAGGGGCCCAGGCTGGACTGTAACAAAATTTCTCAACCCCTTTGGGCCAGACCACAAAGCTGAGAATAAATGGCTGAGGTGCTGGTGCTGGACAGAAAAATCAATGCGTGTTTATACAGACATGACAATCCTGGCGCCCAAGCAATTCGCTGCTTGCTCTCCTTGGCTCCCTTCAATGTACCGCGCCCCCCTCTCACCTACCGTGCACTCTCCTTCACAGAGGTTAAAGTATGTGCCCTCTCAAGAGGTTGGAGCAGTAGGTTGCAGACTCTGTGTTATTATTATGTTGTCATTCCCTCTGGTATGCATTACGAACATAGCCAGGTCGTGAGTGGGGGACCTGCGGTACTGTACGTTGGGGACTTTGGACCACCTTGTCATTCACCACTTTTTCTGTACCCTTCACTGCTGGGAATACAGTCAGACAGACACACACTCACATTCTCACATACACATATGCCACCGTAACACAGATATTCCTGTCTTTTAGTTGAGGTGGTTGTAGTTGTGCTATGAGTAGAATTCCGGCTTTTTGAGTGGTCAGTTCTGATTTTGCTTTTGCCACAATGCTGACGAACAAGGCCTAAAATATTTTAAGACGCATCATTGACATACAGACTGACACAGGGACAGTTTAGCTATTCAGCTTGTATAATGATTTAGGTCAGCATCATGGTATGGAACATTTTTCCCACATCAGTTATGAACAGTAGAGAATAACCATTTTCCAAAGCAGAGGCCCTCAGCTATAGACTCCTCAGTCCGAAATGTGACGTCGGCTTTAAGAAACAAATGGTCGACACAGGCTGGAAACACTTGCAGCATTATTGTAATTACACCGGACAAATGGGCTGACACCCTTGAAATATTAGTCATGTGTGTTATCTATTTAAACGTGATGAGCTCATTGAAAGCACAGGGCAGGATGAATTTAGCCTCTTGAATGAAAGTCAAATTATTTTCATATGCTTTGAACGGTACTTAAATTATCAATAGAAATGATACAAACCAGACACGGGCAAACCAGGTCCAGGGACCCCCCTGTGCATACAGGTTTTCAATCCAAACAGCAATTATGTTTGACTGAGCTTTTAATGGAATAGTGAGCTGAGTCTTGGTTTACCTCACTGGTCTCAGGTTTTTATCCTGTGAGAGGAGCTTCCACAATTCATAACAACCTGAGTGTAGGAAGACAAAATGTAGAGCTTGCAATATAGTAATGATACAGATTGATTTACATTGTCTCTCCACAGGGCGAATAATTGATTTCAAAAGTAGAGGGGGAGACGCCTATCAAGTTTGTCCTTAAAATAATAAGAGTGCCAGTTATCAAAAACAAAGAGTGTGTTAAAAGGATAAATAGCAGGGGTTTCTCGCCCACTTCCCCCTGTTTTCATGACCTATGGCCTCCTCTGTCTCATAACCATACATGTATACCCCCTCCCCCACTACACCTCATAGCCCCAATGGTTTCTCCCGGGCTGAGCACAGTGTGATTAGCTGCTATTACAGTTTCCAGTGAAGGAGTTGACAGCCAGAGTTTCAGAAGCATTAGCACTGTAATAGAAGCACGATGCTCCTGCTCTCACAGTGGGTAATGAGAAGGAGAGCTATATTCATTTTCTTTCTTTCTTAATTTGCTCTAATTTTGTAATATACTGTATGTTACTGGTATTTCTTTTCCTTCAACCCGTGTTTCTTTCTTTCTTTCTTCTTTTTCTTTCACTTACATTTGAATGCCATGTTTTTCTGCCTGCCATTTGGTATCTTGCGATGTAACAGGCGAATTCCACACACTGCACTAACACTTGTTATCTACTGTTCTTTTTTAATGTAGAACTATTCAGTATTTGGCCTCTTATTCCCGAGCTATTGATTTCTCCGCTCTGTTTTCTGTTGAAACATGGGTAGGGTAGTGGTGTGTGAACCATCAGGGGTAATTTGAAACTCATTCTGATTTATGTCGCTGTCCCAAACAAAAACATGAATCATGGCCTGCCAGAGAAGTCAGTCTCACAGTGGGCTGTCCAAACCAGTGCCAGTGGTGGGAATAAGGCCCCGGCGACAGGGACACAATTGATTTCCTCATTGCTCCAATTTGTCATCTAATCCAGTGATATGTTGATAAATGTTTGCGCTTTGTCAATTAATTTAGCAAAGAAAAAGGCCCCAGAATGGTGGATGACGCATCAAGAACAGCAGAGTTCGGTGACAAAATTAAGTGATACAATTAATTGCCTTCCATTCCTTTCTGTGAAAACATAACTAATGAGGGAGGCAATTATGGTTGTATGTGGTCTCCTTCGGGAAAGGAAGGGGTTGTATCTTGAGAAAAAAGACCATTACGATGATTATAAAAAGGAAAAAAAGGGCCCATAACTTGAAAAAAATTGCCGTCCTGTGTAAAAAAAATGACCTCAAACATAAAAGAGAAGGGAAAAAATAATGGATTTGTTTTTATTCGCGTCAGCTCAATGTAGCCGTGTCGAGGAGGAGAGGACAATGGAGGCCGGCCATCTTTTAAAAATCATTTTGACACAGACATAATTCAAACCAAATATCAGGCTCTTGTACTTGTAAAGCCCTTTCTCCTCTGATTACAGTGTGTGAAGTCCCGTGGGCCGCATGGGTGGCACCGTGTGAGGCCCTGTGTCCCTTCGACCTCCCTGACAAGGGCGTTGACAGCACCTGGGCAGCCGCCCACCACCCCGAGAACGAAGCACTAGCTCAATCGAGTTAGCAGATGAAAAGCACAACGAAGATGTCATTTATTGTCAGCTTTTCCTCCCAAAAGAATAATTTTGACGACTTGGAGCCAGTTAGATCGATGCGTATGGATCTTGTAGCAGCATGGCGTAAATGAGGGATAGTGGTTTGTGTAACTGCCTTCGAATGGAAAGAGGCATGTTCAGCGACGCCCTCTTGCAACATTACCATGCAAACCGGGAGGAGTTGGGGGGGGAGGGGTGATGGGCGATGTCTGGAATTATTCTACGTAGAGCATGGCATCCTGGGCCTCTACCTCGCATCAAGCAGAGCGCAAAGGTTGTGTGTTTGCCTCGTTTTTTAAAACAGCTGTTTGACGGAGCCGCCCTCCCATGTCATTTCTCTTGCCACCTGTAGGGTGCCGGGACAATATACATCTGTCCAGTAAGTGATTCTTTTGTGATAGTACTTCCGAGCAATGTTCTCAAAGCTCAGCAACTGATAGTAGACTCTCTGAAGGATTGGACAGAGAGACACCGCACAAGCATTTTTAAGTGTAAAGTGGTTGCCCAAAAAACTTGTATTCCAATCAGTCTCTCTCTAAATGAACTAAAAAGCTAACTAACATATCTAAATGATGTTTTGCACAAATTTGTTTAAACAATGAAAAGACGATCAAATAACATGATGGACCTGTGAACTATATTTATCCAACCCTTATCAAAAAAAAAAAAAAGACGTGCATAATGAACTAATTACTAGTTTTTACAACTGAACAATGTAAATGACATATACAGTATCATTAAACTCAGAGCATAATTTTAAGTGAAGAAAAAATGCCTTTAAGCCCCAAATGGCCCAAGGGCACAATTCTGTAAAGAATGGAGACGATTTGCTCAATCTGAAAGTTGACCCTGACAATGGCGATGTTTTGTTCAGTGGCAATGCTTCATTAAGTGCAGTAACTTCAGCGGTTTTAATGAAGGTATTGCAATGCACTGGAGGGTACTAAAACAGAAAATAGCAGGAGTGAGTCAAGTAGGTTTAAGAGACCCTGGTTCACACAAACAACCTGGAACGAGTGACTCTCATGAACGAAAACATCTGCACTTAAAATGTTTATTGGCGTATAACAGAAGGTGGGTAGAGCATTTCAGACAGATTTTTGGTGTGCAATTTATTAGTACAGTCAGTGGATAGAGTATATTTTTACATCGAAAAATTGTTTTGGTGTATTTCTGTTAGTGTTTGAATGTGGGAAAGAGAGAGAGCCAGATAATGTGACTGCATGAGTGAGTATGTGCACGCTTGTAGAGAGAGAGACGGTCTCTGCGTATCAGGTCGACTTTCCCAGTGGAATAAGTGGAGGCTGCCATTAAGCATAGGTGTCCGTTTTAAATATAAATCAGTTCTCTTCTAGTTCAAGTTGTTTTCTTAATAATTCAGTGAGACCGGAGGGATGCATTATCATCTTGATCTAAACGTGATATGAGTGAAAATCAAGATGTGCGACTGAGATGATAAGTGATATGACAATGGAGTACAGGACAATGGCAACAAATAAGAATTTAAATGTAAATAAATGATGGCGGTAAAACTGTTAGCGCAGCAGGATGAAACACCACGCACACTTCAGCGAGGCAGCAGTAAGCGCATGCGGCAGGAAATGACAATGAGTAAAAAGACACCAGCTAGAAACCTACAACCAGCTATTGTAGACCTAATTACGACGCCATTCCTTCATATTGTACCGCAATGCTCAAATAAATAGACCACTAACTCACGCAACTATATTAAATAGATGCTTTACACTGTTACATTGTGTGCATAATAATATTCATCTATTAGACACCAAGCTGCATAGATTTCACAGTAATATAGATCATGCAGTATCACGCATACAGTAACACACAGAATGTTGAAGTGCTTCTCCACGTTGTATGCCCTACTATAGCCTTTCCTTTGCTGTATGTGTATGAAGGTACTGTATGTGGGCATGTCTGAGAGATCGATTTTGTATGGGTTTGCAAATACTCACAGTAGCCACGACAGTAGGTGACAACAAGGCCCTCTGTCCATTTTAGGACAGTCACTTTACCCGCTCCTACCCTTTACTTCTCTCAGACTACTAAGTTTTGAGTTTCCAGTTCTTTAGGATCACTATGGGGCTACTGTTATCATTGGTTCAGTAAAACCTCTCCCGCCTGACAGAGCTAATGTGCCCTCAGCTCAGCCCCAGACACCACCCCTTCTTTCCCTCCTTCCTCCCCCTTTCCGCCTGCCATCGAGTAGCTAGATGCAGGGGAATAGGGGAGTGGAGGGGAAAAAGCAAGGGAAGAGAAAAAATCTCCCCAGATCTGCATAAAAACTGCTCAAGTGCAGAAAGCGGGCCCCATCTGGAAGACATCGAACCGAAATGAAGATGTACAAAACCATTCCATTGAAAATAAAGCTAATTTTTATGGCTCTGACAAGTATGTAATTATGTTCAGTGGTGCTTTTCAGATTCTATCACAGTCAATAAACCACAGTGCTAATTTCATTCGGTTTTGACATATTTACACGGAAACATTTGATTGGGGGGAATTAGTAATCCTGAAAGCCTTGATAGATCGCTTTTAATGATCTGTGACCCTCGGCCTGTGGGCTCATCTGTTTGCCGCCTGTCGATCTCTCAAGAGATTTGCTTCCTGGGTGACCTCATCAGACAGGATGTCATCTGGACCCCCAGTAGGCCTGAATAGCCTTCTATTCTTGTCTCCTTCCGATCCTGACCACTGATCTGAAAGGATGTAGTCGGTGAACGTAATAGTGTAGAAACCCATCCACTCTTTTTATCAGTAAAGTCGGGAGTTTTTTCTGGTCAGGTCATGTGGTCAGGAACAACTCTGGGCCATAATGATCACAAAGGAGAGGAGATGAAGAGAATAGTATTGGGACATTGACCTTAGGCACGGAACACCTATCACATCCCATATCTAGTTTTTATTAGAACTACTGACCTTCCTACTCTCCCATCCACTTTTTCCGTCTACTTCCCTGATGGAAACCCAACAGATGGACACCTTCCCCATCAGAACGCAACCTCTGCCTGGACAAATCAAGCTTCTGTCCTCCAGGTTAGATGCCTGTCCAACTGGCTGCTGATGCAGCGTGACTAACGGCTCATTGATCGCTCTCCATTCCTTCGGGGAGGCACCACAGGGGTTGATGGAAAAGACAAGGTTCGTTTAGGGAAGGCGGGAATTGGTGGCAGCAGTGGGATCCGACAGTCCTCCCATCCTCCTGGAGCTCAGCCTGGACAGAGGGGCACAGCAGTGGGGGTCCCTGTCATAAAAAGCTCATCAGAAAGTGCCAGTAATTACCCAGGAAATTGGCGGTGAAATTGAAAAACTTTGTGGCCATTGTGACACTTCTTTTCCCCTCTGAGAATCCCTCTTGTGTGACTTTATAGCGTTTTAGCCCCGGTGATAAAATAATGGTTAGTCTTCAGTGCCTGAGTGAGTCCAGTCAGGTATACCAGCTTCAAGCTGTCAGGGGAAGTATTTTATGGTTGCACTTGTTCCCATTTGTATCTATCAGCACTTTTGAAATTTTACTGTCTGTCAAATGTATGTTTACACATACCTGTTTGTGAAATGACATTTTATCGCATTCGAGAACAATCAATCAATCAAATATATTTATAAAGCCCTTTCACATCAGTCGATGTCACAAAGTGCTCTACAGAAACCCAGCCTAAAACCTCAAACATCAAGCAATGCAGATGTAGAAGCAATGGTGGTTTGGAAAAACTCCCTAGAAAGGCAGGAACCTAGGAAGAAACCTAGAGAGGAACCAGACTCTGAAGGGTGGCCAGTCCTCTTCTGGCTGTGCCGGGTGGAGATTATAACAGTACATGGCTAAGATGTTCAAACATTGAGAGATGACCAGCAGGGTCAAATAATAATAATCACAGTGGGTTTAGAGGATGCAAAAGGTTTAGAGGATGCAATAGGTACTCCTCAGGAGTAAATGTCAGTTCGCTTTTCATAGCCGATCATTCAGCGTTAGAGACAGCAGGTTTGGTAGAGAGAGAGAGTCGAAAACAGCAGGTCTGAGACAAGGTAGCATGTCCGGTGAACAGGTCAGGGTTCCATAGCCACAGGCAGAACAGTTGAAACTGGAGCAGCAGCACGACCAGGTGGACTGGGGACAGCAAGGAGTCATCAGGCCAGGTAGTCCTGTCCTAGGGCTCAGGTTTTATGAGAGAAGAGAGAAAAGAGAGAAAGAGAGAAGGCAAGAGAGAGTTAGAGGCAGCCTACTTAAATTCGCACAGGACACCGGATAAGAGATGTGAAATACTCCAGATATAACAGACTGACCCTAGCCCCTCCAAATAAAAACTATTGCAGCATAAATATTGGAGGCTGAGACAGGACAGGGACAACCAGGCAGGATATAACCCCACCCACTTTGCCAAAGCACAGCCCCCGCACCACTAGAGGGATATCTTCAAACCACTAACTTACTACCCTGAGACAAGAACGAGTCCAGCCCACGAAAATCTCACCCACGGCACAAACCTGAGGGGGGCGCCAACCCGGGCAGGAAGATCACGTTAGTGACTCAACCTACTCAAGTGACACATCCCTCCTAAGGACAGCATGGAAGAGCACCAGTAAGTCAGTGACTCAGCCCCCATAATAGGGTTAGAGGCAGATAATCCCAGTGGAGAGAGAGGAACCGACCAGGCAGAGACAGCAAGGGCGGTTTGTCGCTCCATTGCCTTTCCATTCACCTTCACATCCCTGGGTCAGACTACACTCAATCATGGGACCTACTGAAGAGATGAGTCTTCAATAAAGACTTAAACAACTTCTTATGGCTAGGCCCCTTTTTTCTCCATTTCCGCCTGAATGATGTGCCCAAAGTAACCTGTCTGTTGCTCAGGATATGCATATAATTGATAGTATTGGAAAGAAAACACTTTGACATTTGTAGAAATCTTAAAATAATGTAGGAGAATATAACACAATAGATATGGTAGGAGAAAATCCAAAGAAAAACCACCCAGAATTATTTTTTTGAGAGAGACCATCTATTAAAAGGTCAAATTGAAAATTTGCTCCCTGGATGCAATTCATATGGCTTCCACACGGTGTCAGCAGTCTATATTCAAGGTTTTAGGCTTGTAACTTCAAAAAAATAATAAATATCAGTTTTAGTAGAGGGACACAGTCTTGGAAATTCGTGTTTGCGAGCGCCATGGAGACAGGACACACCTGCTAAAATTGGTTTCCTATTGAACATACTTCTTTCCGTAAGATATATCATTGTTTGATTACATTTTAGGGTATCTGAGGAGTAAATAGAAATGTATTTTGACTTGTTGAAACAAAGTTTAGGGGTAGATTTTTGGATTCCTTTCTCTGCATGTTGAACGAGTGGATTACTCAAATCGATGGCGCCAACTATATAAAGAAGGATATTATCTAACAGAAAGCCACTATATGTTATAGCTGAGACCCTTTGGATGACAAATCAGAGGAAGATTTGCAAAAAGTAAGTGAATATTTCAATGTTATTTGTGAATGTATGAAACCTGTGCCAATGGAAAAAAATATTTTGATGTGGGGCACCGTCCTCAAACAATCGCATGGCATGTTTTTGCTGTAATAGCTACTGTAAATCGGACAGTGCAGTTAGATTAAGAAGAATATAAGCTTTCAGACGATATAGACACTTGTATGTACCTAAATGTTTAATATTCATAATTTTTATGATTATGATTATTTATTTGTCCTCCAGTTTCACACGCCTATCCCTAAAAAGGAGGAGACCGAGCCTGCGTCTCTCACATGGATAGGCAGACCATTCCATAAAAATTTAGCTCTATAGGAGAAAGCCCTGCCTCCAGCTGTTTGCTTAGAAGCTCTAGGGACAATAAGGAGGCCTGCCTATTGTCATGCTTTGTAGGTTGGCAAGTAACACCTTGAAATCGGCCCTAGCCTTAAAACAGGAAGCCAGTGTAGAGAGGCTAGCACTGGAGTAATATGATCACATTTTGTGGTTATAGTAAATATTCTAGCAGCTGTGTCTGAAGCTTATTTCGTGCTTTTCCGGGTAGCCGGAAAGTAGAGCATTGCAGTAGTCTAATCTAGAAGTGACAAAAGCATGGATACATTTTTCTGCATAATTTTTGGACAGAATGTTTCTGATTTTTGCAATGTTATGAAGATGGAAAAAAGCTGTTATTGAAACAGTCTTATATACATCAAAAGAGAGATCAGGGTACAGAGTATCGCAGAGGTCCTTCACAGTTTTATTTGAGACAACTGTACAACGATCAAGTTTAATTGTCAGATCCAACAGTAGATCTCTGTTTCTTGGGACCTAGAACTAGCATCTCTGTTTTATCCGAGTTTAAAAGTACATTTGCCACCATCCACTTTCTTATGTCTGAATCAAAGGCTTCCAGGGAGGGCAATTTTTGGGCTTCACCATGTTTCATCGAAATGTACAGCTGTGTATCATCCGCATAGCAGTGAAAGTTAACATTATGTTTCCGAATGACTTCACCAAGAGGTAAAATATATAATGAAAACATTAGTGGTCCTAAAACGGAACCTTGAGGAACACCAACATTTAAGGTTGATCTGTCAGAGGACAAACCATCCACAGAGACAAACAGATATCTTTCTGACAGTTAAGATCTAAACCAAGCCAGAACAATTTGGGTTTCCAATCTCTCCAAAAGAATGTGGTGATTGATGGTATCAAAAGCAGCACTAAGGTCTAGGAACACAAGGACAGATGTAAAGCCTTGGACTGACACCATTAAAAGTTAATTTACCACCTTCACGAGTGCAGTCTCAGTGCTTTGATGGGGTCTAAAACCAGACTGAAGCGTTTCGTATACATTGTTTGTCTTCAGGAAGGCAGTGAGTTGAGGCGCAACAGCTTTTTCTAAAATGTTTGAGAGGAATGGGAGATTCGATATAGGCCGATAGTTTGTCATATTTTCTGGGTCAAGGTTTGGCTTTTTCAATTGAGGCTTTATTACTGCGACTTTTAGTGAGTTTGGTACACATCCAGTGTATAGGGAAACGTTTATTATGTTCAACATAGGAGGGCCAAGCACAGGAAGCAGCTCTTTCAGTAGTTTAGTTGGAATAGGGTCCAGTATGCAGCTTGAAGGTTTAGAGGCCATTACTATTTTCATCAATGTGTCAAGAGATAGTGTTAAAAAACTTGAGCATCTCCCTTGATCCTCGGTCCTGGCACTGTTGTGCAGACTCAGGATAACTGAGCTTTGGAGAAATACACAGATTTAAAGAGAAGTCCTTAATTTGCTTTCTAATGATCATTATCTATTCGTCAAAGAATTTCATGAATTTATCACTGCTGAAGTGAAAGCCATCCTCTATTGTGGAATGCTGCTTTTTTAGTCAAAAATACATTTGGGATTGTTCTTATTCTCCTCAATTAAATTGGAAATATAGGATTATGGAGCAGCAGTGAGGGCTCTTCGATACTGCATGGTACTGTCTTTCCAAGCTAATCGGAAGACTTCCAGTTTGGTGTAACACCATTTACGTTCCAATTTTCTGGAAGCTTGCTTCAGGGCTTGGGTATTTTCTGTTTACCAGGGAGCTAGTTTCGTATGACAAATGTTTTTTTGTTTTTAGGGGTGCGACTGCATCTAGGATTTTACGCAAGGTTAAATTTAGTTCCTCAGGTGGTTAACTGATTTTTGTACTCTGACATCCTTGAGTAGGTGGAGGGAGTCTGGAAGTGTCACACCCTGATCTGTTTCACCTGTCTTGTGATTGTCTCCACCCCCTCCAAGTGTCGCTTATTTTCCCTGGTGTATATAACCCTGTGTTTCCTGTCTCTCTGTGCCAGTTTGTCTTGTATGTTCCAAGTCAACCAGTGTGTTTTATCCGTACTCCTGCTTCTATTTTCTTTTTGCTAGTCCTCCCGTTTTTGACCCTTGCCTGTCCTGTCTATGAGCCCGCCTGCTTGACCACTCTGCCAGCCCCCGACCCTGAGCCTGCCCGCCGACCTGTACCCCTGCCTCCCTCTGGATTACCGACCTCTGCCTGCCTTGACCTGTCTTCTGCTTGCCTTTGTTAGAACATTAAATATTGTTACTTCGACCGTCTGCATCTGGGTCTTACTCTGATACCTGATAGGAAGGGCATCTAGGAATCTTTGGGTTGTCCGAGAATTCATTGCACAGCTTTTGATGATCCTTGGTTGGGGTCTGAGCAGATTATTTGTTGCGACTGCAAAAATAATAAAATGTTGGTCCGATAGTCCAGGATTATGAGGAAAAACATTAAGATCCACAATATTTGTTCCAGGGGACAAAACTAGGTCCAGACTTTGATTGTGGCAGTGAGTAGACATGTTGGACAAAAATCCACTGAGTCAATGATGGCTCCGAAAGCCTTTTGGAGTGGGTCTGTGGACTGTTCCATGTGAATATTAAAGTCACCAAAAAATGTGAACATTATCTGCCATGACTGCAAGGTCTGATAGGAATTCAGGGAACTTGGTGAGGAATGAAGTATACAGCCCAGGAGGCCTGTAAACAGTAGCTATAAAACATGATTGAGTAGGCTGCACACAGTAAATTCATCAGGCTTAAGCCATGTTTCAGTCTGGCCAATCACATCAAGATTATGATCAGTGATTAGTTCATTAACTATAACTGCCTTGGAAGTGAGGGATCTAACATTAAATAGCCCTATTTTGAGATGTGAGATATCACAATCTCTTTCAATAATGACAGGAATGGAGGAGGTCTTTACCCTAGTGAGATTGCTAAAGCAAACACCGCCATGTTTAGTTTTGCCCAACCTAGATTGAGGCACAGTCTCAATGGGGATAGCTGACCTGACTACACTGACTGTGCTAGTGGCCGAATCCACTAACAGCCTGCTGCCTGGCCTGCGCCCTCTCTCATTGTGGAGCTAGAGGAGTTAGAGCTTTGTCTATGTTCATAGTTAAGATGAGAGCACCCCTCCAGCTAGGATGGAGTCCGTCACTCCTCAGCAGGCCAGTCTTGGTCCTGTTTTTGGGCGAGTCCCAGAGAGGGCCAATTGTCTACAAATTATATATTTTGGGAGGGGCAGAAAACAGTTTTCAACCAGCGATTGAGTTGTGAGACTGCTGTAGAGCTCATCACTCCCCTTAACTGGGAGGGGGCCAGAGACAATTACTCGATGACAACACATCTTTCTATCTGATTTATACGCTGAAGCTATTTACTTGGTGACCTCTGACTGTTTCATCCTAACATTGTTGGTGCTGATGTGGATAACAATATCTCTATACTCTCTACATTCGCCAGTTTTAGCCTTAGCCAGCACCATCTTCAGATTAGCCTTAATGGGGAGAACCGGTTGAAAGTTTGTCAGCTGAATGAGCAACACCGGTTGAGCATTCCTACAGCATTTCCTTCCAGAAGCCATGAGAAAATTGTTTGGCTGCGAGGACTGTGCTAGGGGGTTTATACTACTATCTGTACTTATTGGTGGCACAGACGCTGTTTCATCCTTTCCTACACTTAAATTACTCTTCCCTAACGATTGTGTCTGAAGCTGGGCTTGCAGCACAGCTATCCTCACCATAAGGCGTTGTTCTCCTGTGTATTTTAAGTACAGCAACTGCAATTATAAGGCATAATGTTAATGTTACTACTTGGCTTCGGCTGGTCGAGGTCGTAAAGCATCTGGGGTGAAAAAGTAGAATGAAAAAAGTTGAGTGAGGGGAAAAGAAAATATATATAAAACGGTAATTAAAAAGTAAAAACCGTAAAGTTGGCAGGTAACAAAGTAACATTAGCAACAAACCGCACAGCAGCACGTAAACAAGTCCACAAGTTGTGACCAGAATCACGTTTGTTATGGATCCCTCTGGAACTTTCATCCAGCACACCTGTCCCATATTCCCACTGATTATTATTTGTATACATGTGCCCTGTGGTTTCCATTGGGGGGGTCAATTATTGTTACAATGTCTGTTGGTTTACGTGATTACCTGTGCTGTGTGTCTTGGATTTCATTCCATTGTGGATTGAGCCGATGATTACGGGTCTCGTCCCGTGTGTTAATCATTGTACGCGTGTGTTATTTATTCGGGGTATTCCTCAATCTTTTGTTTTGCGTTTCAACCCTGTGTTTTGTTATGTGTTCGTTTGGTCTTCGTCCCTGTGCCTTTACACAGCACGCCGTAATTTGGGCTTAATAAAAACAACTATTACACATTCCTGCACCCGTCTCCCGAATCTCTTCATACTGTACCAATGTGACAGAATAATCGATCATTAAGGGAGACAGCGGGAATGGCCTGTCTGATGATGCTGCGACTTGTCCGTTCGGCGCCGCCGCAACTTCGGCAGCTGCAACTTGGTCGTCCGACGTCTCCACAACGGGTCTTTCCGACGACCCAACTTCAGCAGCTACAACTGGCCCGTCTGACGTGGCCACAACCGGTCCATCCGCCGCCACTGCTACTGGTCTACCTGACGCCGCCACAACTTCGGCAGCGCCAACTGGCCCATCCGACGACGATGCAACTTCGGCAGCTGCATTGGGTCCTGATCAACCAGCACTGCGTTCCTGTGATTGTCCTCGAGGCCGGTGTCATTGTGTTCCTAGTGCAGCGCATTAGGAGAGGGGTACTGTCACGGATCCCTCTGGAAATGTCATCACGCACACCTGTCCCCTATTCCCACTGATTAGAATTTGTATATATGTGCCCTTTGGTTTCCATTGGGGTGTTGATTATTGTTACAATGTCCGCTGTGAGTACCTGTGCTGTGTGTTTTGGGCTTTAGTGCCCTTGTGGATTGCACAGATGATTATGGGTCTTGTCCCATGTGTTAATCATCATGCGCTTGTGTTATTTATTCAATGAACTCCTCGCTCTTTTATTTGGGTTTCAACCCTGTGTTTTTGTTATGTGTTTGGTTGGTCTTCGTCCCCGTGCCTTTACACGGCACGCCGTAATTTGGGGTATAATTTTAAAAAGTATTACGCATTCCTGCGCCTGTCTCCCGAATCATTGTTACCAACGTGACAATGTATCTGGAATTAAATGTGTAGTGGTGCAGGCCTAATTGGCAAGTTATACAAATCATTTCCGCACTGAAGTTAGTACTTGTCTAAAGTTTTTCAGCATTCAATTTGGTATCGTCACGGAATACGTCTGATACCTTTTAGCTCTTGGCCTAGTTATTTAGTAATCCTGTAGTATTCAAGGTTGAAGAAGGGCTGAACCTCATTTTGAGATATGGACGTATGATTGATTTAGCTGTTGTGATCCCATGCATGGCCTAACAGTATGTAACAGTGCATTTGGCACTTTCCAATCCCAGAGAGATGAAGACACTTAAGTACATTAAATAATGCAGCATGTCAATAGTAATGAAGCAGTGACATGCTCAGGAACGACCGTGCGCAAGAGAGTCTGCATTGTTCTACCGATTTAACGGCAATCTCCATAATCAACATGAAACCTCTACAGCATGCAAGCAGACGCAATACGGCCATTCACAGATGAGTGATTGATTGAATTTGAAGTAATAAGGGATTTCTGGTGCTCCGGTGGTCATCTAAAATTCAGCATACAAATCAAATGGAAATGTTATGCCAATGAGATGTATTAATGGAATCCAGGAGGCGTTTTAATGTGTTAATGTACAGCACAGCAATAAGCAGCCTAGGTTGTCTTAGGAAGATGACAAGTTGTAGCCATTGATAAGCCATTTCAAATATAATTCAGTGCATTACTGTCAAAATAATGCATGTATTTCGGGTGCCAGTTAATATTTTTATTCCACTGCTCAACTGAGCACAACTTTGTACAATTACAAGTGCACCACCAGATCGCTAAGTATGAGGGTTGCCAGTTAAGATTGATAAGCGATAATTCGTTATTATGGTATGCCATTATTGCAACCAGTGTTGGAGTAGTACTGCTCTTGAATACTGCCACATGCTCATTTGCCTCTGAGTGACCCAAATCTCAACAATGCTACCTTTCTACAGGCCTGACCCTTTCTATTGTGCTAATGACTTGGAAAATGCTGACTTTGTGTGCAATCTTTTGTACAACCAAGTGCCATTAATTACAATTGTGAAACCTACCCTCCCCACAGATATCTGTGTTCATTTTCTGGACTTCTGCCATATTCAATTCAAGCCAAATTACAATTCAGAACATTATTAATGAACTACATTCAAGAATATTATGCTCTGCGATCATCACTAACTGTGTATGTTTTCAAAATGGACCTAGCAAAGCACGAGAGAAATCAGCAGTAGCGACATTGGGCACCAGTGGATGTAAGACTTGGTGGTCACTAACAGTTAGCGCTTTGGTTCCTCTGTTGATGCTAAGTGATGTTTACAGGTTGTGGCAAATGAAATGGCATATTAGCAGCCCAATTACCATTTGAGTTGCCCAGGGCATTGTGTAGCAGAGCTCAGCTGGTTCTAGTGTCAAGTTCCTGATGCGTGCAGGGAAATCTAACATGGTCACCAGACAGCCCCTGGTCACATGACCAGCATACCCATTAATCTGCTTGCATTCATTTTAATCACATTTAAAGGTCCATCTCAGCAATTAAATCAACCCAGGTGGAATAATATTGTTTTGATTTCACAAATAGGGTGTCATTTGTAAACCAGCCGACGTCCTTCGGGGACACGGTCATGCATTATGCCAATATACCAGACGGACGGATGGCAGAACCCGCAAAACTAGAAATCTTGAATTTAGAGTGACAAATTCTAAAAGGCATGCTGTATATTCATCATAATGAAAATAATATTGTGTTCAACACTATCGCATTAAAATGAACAGATTTGTGGAACAATACAACTCCACTTTTGCACATCGCCCACTGCAGTAGTGTATTGGTGTAGCCTAGGTCTGTGTTTCACATTACATACTGTGTATGCCATAGTGTAGGCATCACATATAAGCCTCTGTTTTGTTTTCTATTTTGTTGTACCTTTTGTTTAGCTGTTGATTTCTTTCACAAAAATACATTCACCATGAATTGTAGATTACAAAAAAAACAGGCCTAGTGCGGTTTCCTGCCTGGATACTGTGTATGTCACATACAGTTGAAGTCAGAAGTTTACATACACTTAGGTTGGAGTCATTAAAACTCATTTTTCATCCACTCCACAAATTTCTTGTGAGCAAACTGTTTTGGCTCGTCGGTTAGGGCATCTACTTTGTGCATGACACAAGTCATTTTTCCAACAATTGTTTACAGACAGATTTTTTCACATATAATTGACTGTCTCACAAATCCAATGGGCCAGAGGTCTACATACACTAAGTTGACTGTGCCTTTAAAAAACTTGGAAATTTCCAGAAAATGATGTCATGGCTTTAGAAGCTTTAGAAGCTTCTGTGGATGTATTTCAAGGCCTACCTTAAAACTCAGTGCCTCTTTTCTTGATATCATGGGAAAAATCAAGAAATCAGCCAAGACCTTAGAAAAAAATTGTAGACCTCCACAAGTCTGGTTCATCCTTGGGAGCAATTTCCAAACGCCTCAAGGTACCACGTTCATCTGTACAAACAATAGTATGCAAGTATAAACACCATGGGACCACGCAGCCGTCATACCGCTCAGGAAGGAGATACGTTAGAGAGAGATGAAACATACTTTGGTGCGAAAAGTGCAAATCAATCTATATCTACAGTAAAAACCATTTCTATATCGACATAACCTGAAAGGCCACTAAGCAAGGCAGAAGCCACTGCTCCAAAACCGCCATAAAAATGCCAGTCTACGGTTTGCAACTGCACATGGGGACAAAGATCATACTTTTTGGAGAAATGTTCTCTGTTCTGATGAAATAAAAATAGAACTGTTTGGCCATAATGACCATCGTTATTTTTGGAGGAAAACGGGTGAGGCTTGCAAGCCGAAGAACACCATACCAACCGTGATGCACGGGGGTGGCAGCATCATGTTTTGGGGGTGCTTTGCTGCAGGAGGGACTGGTGCACTTCACAAAATATAAGGTATCTTTAGGCAGGAAAATTATGTGGATATTTTGAAGCAACATCTCAAGACATCAGTCAAGAAGTTAAAGCTTGGTTGCAAACAGGTCGTTCAAATGGACAATGACCCCAAGCATACTTACAAAGTTGTGGCGCAATGGCTTAAGGACGACAAAGTCAAGGTATTGGAGTGGCCATCACAAAGCCCTGATGGCCAATCCCATAGAAAATTTGTGGGCAGAACTGAAAAAGCGTGTGCGAGCAAGGAGGCCTACAAACCTGACTCAGTTACACCAGCCCTGCCAGGAGGAGTGGGCCAAAATTCACCCAACTTATTGTGGGAAGCTTGTGGAAGGCTACCCGATACGTTTCACCTAAGTTAAATCATTTTAAGGCAATGCTACCAAATACTAATTGACTATGTAAACGTCTGACCCACTGGGAATGTGATGAAAGAAATAAAAGCTGAAATAAATCATTCTATCTACTATTATTCTAACATATCACTCTCTTAAAATAAAGTGGTGATCCTATCTGACCTAAGACAGGGAATTTTTACTTGGATTAAATGTCAGGAATTGTGAAAAAGTGAGTTTAATTAAATGTATTTGGCTAAGGTGTATGTAAACTTCCGACTTCAACTGTATATTACATTATGTTAAATGCATTATTACGGCTGTACTGTATGTTAGCATTTTGGAGGATATTCTTAATCCTTTCGAGGGAGGTGGGCGTGGCTTCACCATAAGAGGTTGTAATTTGTGGTGAAGAAAAATGGTACTACTACGTTAAAAGTGTTTCTATCCTCAAGACTAAAAACTGCCGAAAAGTTCAACTTTGAGTCAGTTCTCCTGTTATGAATGTCTTGTGAGTTTGTTATGTTTTTATCATAGATCCAGTGGCTTAACACTGACCTCACCACAACGCAACAGCCCAGAAAATACGAATGCAAATACCTCCCCGGTGTCATGCGTTCATCCATTCGAAGAGTTTTGAAACACACAAACGTCCCTAATTAGGTTTTTATTCATGTCCTATTCCCAACTATGGGGAAGGAGTTGGTCCAATTGCAAGGAGGCTAAGTTATTGTATTTCTGTTCTTTTTTTGTTGTTGTTGTTATTTTTCCAAGGCGTAAATTAATCTCATCTGTGTCTGCAGGGCCAGCGATGCCAACAGACATACTCTGTTGGCCCAATTAATTTCTCTAAGTGCATCACGCTCTTTATGGTACTGATGCAGGCTGACTCTTAAATACAGTTTTATACATGTTTTATGAGTATGACAATTATGGCATTTCCATATCTGAGACATTTGTGTGCCGACGTTCTCTGAGGACTTTTGCTCTTCCCCAACTCTCCTTTTAGGATTTTTATTTTGTAGTGTGTGTGTGTGGATAAGTTCCATATATTTAGTTATTTTTCCCTTTCTCCTAACCCTCTGTTTTTAGATATCACTTCTCTCCTTAATTAGATAGATTATCATAACAACATCCATGTCAGAGAGAGATTTGTCTTGGATCAGAACCATTGTGCTGCCTGGTATAGTGAGAAAACGTTATCCAGCTTCTTGTCGAGGTATTTTTAAACAGATGTTGTGCCCTGAGTTTATTTCCCCCTATGGCCTCATGGAGAGGTGTTTCTTCCACAGGATTAATTTGCCAAAAGAATGGTTCCCAGGTCCCAAACCTATTACTATGTACTGTACAAAGTTAAAATAGCATTTGGGGGTCACCTGTTTATAAGGGGTGTGTGTGTGGTGTGTGTGTCTAGTCTAGCCAAAGCTTTCATGGTCCTTATGTCAGCCAAGTGATTGCTTTTCCGAGCTTCTCTCTTTCCTCTGGCTACTTTCCGTTCACTCTGCTACTGTAAAACTGCTGTGGACACTCTCCTAGCTCAGCGCCTTAGCTACAGGTCTTCTATCAGCACCCACCCATCAGGAAGGTGCTAACAAAGGCCTTGTGATAAGCGTGGTGTTGTTGCAAAAGTAAAATAAATGTTTCCTTCATTTACATGAGCTATGGTGGCTATAGAAGCTTTATTGTCCCTGGCAAAGTGATAAGGGAGAGTAATTGTGTATTATACTGTCCCAGGACATCTGCCTCCACATGAGAGGGGAGATTAATCTATCATTGGCCCCTTACTCTGTGTGTGTGTGTGTGTGTGTGTGTGTGTGTGTGTGTGTATGTGTCTGCTTGCGTGCGTCACATGTGTGATTGTACAATTCCTATGAGAGTGTGTGTGTGCGTGTGTGTGTGCGTGTGTGTGTGCGCGCAGTGTCTGGACCAGTCCTCCTATTAATCAGTTGCCCATGTTGGGCAGCCCAGCTGACATAATTATAACACAGCGCAGGGCACTTACTCAAGGCCAGTCCCTGTCACAGACACTGCAAAACTCCACCACTCCGATCCCCCAGAGAGATAGCCTTACAACTGGATAGAAGGGCTCCCTGCTACCACCACTACTGTGGAGAATTGAAATGGTAGAATGTCGCTCTCCCCATCGTTCACTATTTCTCCTAAAATAAGTTGTCAGTAAAGCTCTGGGACTTTCTCGCCGGGGCAGACACAACATAAGTTGTTGTTGAATTTCTCTTTCCAGCGGCAGACAACAATAATCAAATGAACTACTTTTTGTGGATTCCGTGCATGGATGAAGACATCAGAACACTGAAAATTCTAGCAGGCACTATACTTGAACATAGTGCTAAAGCCCAGCTCAACATTTCCATCTCCCCCTGAGATTAAAGTTACAAAAGTTTTAAATTCAATAAAAAAATAAGTTTTAAACGTCATATCATAGTTAGTTCTAATAGTAACGATATATAAAAAAAGATTAACAAGAAAGATACCACATTAACCCGCATATGATTGTGTGCTGTCAGAATAGCGCTTCTTGGACGTCCTAGCACGAAGCAAATTATTTCTTACGGCCGTCCAGTCTCCTTCTCCTTTGAAAGCCTGAGATCAAATGGGCTCACTCTTGTCAGCGACTAAGCGGCAGGCTTTCCGATGAGGCGCCCGATTGATTGACAGGCAGACACGCTGGCTTTTTAATTAAACCTCCACCTGGGATGAAAGGGCCCAGGCTTCCCCGCTTACAGAGTAAGGACTCTCAAATGATAGGGAAATTGAAATTATGATTAGGAGAGAAAATAGATATTCATTCTACTGGATTTGCCAATATTGCAGATGGCTTCAGGTTTCTCAAAATGATAAAATACTGATGACAATTGTTTTTGAGGGGGATTTGGGGGTTTTCAATGTAAGGTGTGTTGGATAGCAAATGTAGTACAATTGTGATACCATTATATCTTGGAGTGAGTTTGAGAAGGAATTGTGTATACCAGTCTGAAGCAAATTGACTGTGGACCAGGCCAATACTGCATTCTCCATATGGAGCATTTAGATAACTTTAGGCTGGACTTTTGTATCTGGATAAATGTGTCATGATAGTAGAATATTATTTTGGCTTCATACAATATTACAATATTATTTTGGCTACACACTGCCAAGTGTGAGGTGATATACACATATGTATTTGACTTGTTTAATGTTATGAAACACTTGCAAGGTTTAAACTTTATGTTTATCTTGTCATTTCCATACTGTTATGTATTGTATCTACTGTACCAGGCTTTATCTGCATTGTTTGTATTGGCAAATCAAAGATGGCGACCGTAGCCATTTCTGGGGCTCATCGTTAGGGATAGTGCCAGCTTTTCTTAATTAACCCTTTCAGACAAACTCATTGATACAAACAGTTTCTCTGCTTGCGATTTGAAGGAAGTTGAAGGTAGATTCACAAGCCATTTCTAACTAGCGTTAGCACAATGACTGGGAGTCTATGAGATCAGCTAGCTGATGGTGCTAACACTAGCTGATACCATATCTGATCCCATAAACTTCCAACTTTAAGTAGAAAATAGAAACATCTCACCATTACCAATAACAGGGGAGATTTGCATTTCTTTTGGGGGGGGGGGGGCGTCATGATATTTATGCCTCTGTAAAATTCATTATTCACAATTAATGTATGTTTATCCGTAATCATGGTAACATCCGTATTAATGTAGTAGTGTTCAGAATTTTGTAGAGTTATAAGCTTCATGTAGTCATTACGTGCTAGGAATATGGGACCAAACACTAAACTTGTGGCTACTTTAATACACTTAAACTCAGCAAAAAAAGAAACGTCCTCTCACTGTCAATTGCGTTTATTGTGTGTAAATATTTGTATGAACATAACAAGATTCAACAACTGACACATAAACTGAAAATGTTCCACAGACATGTGACTAACATAAATTTAATAATGTGTCCCTGAACAAAGGGGGGGTCAAAATCAAAAGTAACAGTCAGTTTCTTGTCTGGCTACCAGCTGCATTTTTTTTATTTAAAATAAAAATTTTTTACACCTTTATTTAACCAGGCAAGTCAGTTAAGAACAAAATCTTATTTTCAATGATGGCCTAGGAACAGTGGGTTAACTGCCTGTTCAGGGGCAGAACGACAGATTTGTACCTTGTCAGCTTGGGCATTTGAACTTGCAACCTTCCGGTTACTAGCCCAACGCTCTAACCACTAGGCTACACTGCCGCCCCATTAAAATACAGCAGTGCATCTCCTCCTCATGGACTGCACCAGATTTGCCAGTTCTTTCTGTGAGATGTTATCCCACTCTTCCACCAAGGCACCTGGAAGTTCCCGAATATTTCTGGGGGGAATGGCCCTAGCCCTCACCCTCCGATGCAACAGGTCCCAGACGTGCTCAATGTGATTGAGATCCGGGCTCTTCGCTGGCCATGGCAGAACACTGACATTCCTGTCTTGCAGGAAATCACACACAGAACGAGCAGTATGGCTGGTGGCATTGTCATGCTGGAGGGTCATGTCAGGATGAGCCTGCAGGAAGGGTACCACATGAGGGAGGAGGATGTCTTCTCTGTAACGCACTGCATTGAGATTGCCTGCAATGACAACAAGCTCAGTCCGGTGATGTTGTGACACACCGTCCCAGACCATGACAGAACCTCCACATCGATCCCGCTCCAGAGTACAGGCCTCGGTGTAATGCTCATTCCTTTGACGATAAACGCAAATCCGACCATCATCCCTGGTGAGACAAAACCACAACATGTCAGTGAAGATCACTTTTTGCCAGTCCTGTCTGGTCCAGCGACGGTGGGTTTGTGCTCATAGGCAACGTTGTTGCCGGTGTGTCTGGTGAGGACCTGCCTTACAACAGACTTACAAGCCCTCAGTCCAGCCTCTCTCGGCCTATTGCGGACAGTCTGAGCACTGATGGAGGGATTGTGCATTCCTGGGGTAACTCAGGCAGTTGTTGTTGCCATCCTGTACCTGTCCCGCAGCTGTTGTGTTCGGAAGTACCGATCCTGTGCAGGTGTTACACATGGTCTGCCACTGCGATCAGCTGTCCGTCCTGTCTCCCTGTAGCGCTGTCTTAGGCATCTCACAGTACGGACATTGCAATGTATTGCCCTTGCCACATCTGCAGTCCTCATGCTTCCTTGCAGCATGCCTAAGGGACATTCACACAGATGAGCAGGGACCCTGGGCATCTTTCTTTTGGTGTTTTTCAGAGTCAGTAGAAAGGCCTCTTTAGTGTCCTACGTTTTCATAACTGTGACCTTAATTGCCTACCGTCTGTAAGCTGTTCCACAGGTGCATGTTCATTCATTGTTTATTGTTCATTGAACAAGCATGGGAAACAGTATTTTAACCCTTTACAATGAAGATCTGTGAAGTTATTTGGATTTTTATCAATTATCTTTTAAAGACAGGGTTCTGAAAAAGGGACGTTTTTGTTTTTGCTTAGTTTACAAGTGAATTTGGCCAAATACTTATGATACCTTCAAATGAGGGGAATATATAAATGAAGTGATTTCTAAACGGTAAAACACAACGAAAACCTGGTTCAGTCTGCGTTCCACCAGACACTGGGAGAAGAATTCGCAGGGCAATAACCTAAAACACAAGGCCAAATCTACACTGGAGTTGCTTACCAAGAAGACAGTGAATGTTCCTGAGTGGGCGAGTTACATTTTTGACTTAAATCTACTCCTGAAAATGGTTCTCTAGCAATGATCAGCAACCAATTTGAAAGAGTTTGAAGAATTTTGAAAAGAATAATGGTCAAATGTTACACAATCCAGGTGTGGAAAAAACTTAAGAGACTTACCCAGAAAGACTCACAGCTGTAGTCACTGCGGTGTCAGGGGTGTGAATAGTTATGTAAATTAGATATTTCTGTATTTCATTTTCAATAAATTTTGGGAAAAAAATCTAAAAACATATTTCACTTTGCCATTATCGAGCAGTGTGTGTCAATGAGTGCGAAAAATATATATTTAATCAGTTTTATATTATGCTGTAATACATCAAGGGGCATGACTACTTTCTGCATGTATACCAGGTACTACACATAGTGAACCTTAGAAAGTGTTACCATTTATATAAATGGTCAGTATAATATCCATATGGTATATATAGCATTGATGCGTATGAGGTCCAGACATTCATCGATCTTTCAATTTCTTAGAGAATAGGTATTTTGACAAAATAACATAAAGTAGGCTGTGCCACTTGACAAACACACTACCCATGCCTGTGTGAGTGACAGCCACGTTTAGGATCTCCACCTTCTCATCCAGCCAGGTTATTGATCTGGGCCAGGGGCAAGTGCAGTCCTTCACAGAGATGATTAGCCTCAAAGTAGCCTACCCCACTTCCCCTAGACTGAT